>NC_057800.1:200623528-200883056 GCF_018294505.1 Triticum aestivum | reverse complement strand
CGGTGTTCAGTTTATAATGTAGTTGGTGGCCCATCGAACTTGTGCATTTGGGATTTAAACACATCATACACCATCGTAGCCATACATATTTTCGTCCCGCATGCAGTGTATACGGGGTCTTCTGATCGACCATGTCTCCCTTGTGCGGTTTTTTGTGATGACACAGATATCTGTGGGCTCCCCGAGTGTATATATATCATCCCTTTGACCGATAATGAGGGGTATGTGTTGGCCATGAATGGATTCCTCCTAGTTCGTGTTAGGGCCGGTCACCGTCAAATGTCGGTCAAGCAAAGCTTGAGCTCATGCATTGTCAGGATTCCCTCCCAGATGGTCGGATTGCTGGGTTCGACCTACATCAAACCCTGCATATCTCGTCCTTAATGTCGGGGGTTGGGTGCGACATATGCCAAAGGATGGCTTATCATGGTGGGCAAGATAGCTGTTGATAGGCCCGGGAGCGGGTATGCGAGTAGCACGCGGTAATTTACCCAAGTTCGGGGCTCTTCGGAGAGATAACACCCCTACTCCTACATGTCTAAGTATATCTGGTATATCAGGTACAGAGTGCTCCTGGAGCTGTATCTGAGGTCAGTGCCACAGGCATCTGGCCTCGTATGTGCATATGGGCACAAGTGTGTGCTTGGCCATGGGTGGATGGATGATTGGATGTATGTGTGTGCTAGCTAGCTATCTTGCTAGCTAGCATGCATGCGTGAGAGTGTGTGTGAGTCCATCCCCTGATGGATGGATGTGTGCCTATATATATAGGAGTTGGCATGGGTGGTAGTGGCTTTGGCTGTAAGCTACCTTGGGTAGCTTATAAGCCAAGCTATGTAGGCATGGTAGCTAGCTAGCCAGAGGCATGGGTGGATGTCATGCTTGTCCCCCGGGCACTTTATAGAATAGTGCCAAGGGGACATGTACACTGTAGATGAAGCCGTGATGTGGCTGTCTTGTCGGTGTCGGGTCGGGCTGCAGTCGGCAACCGTCTTATTGGCGCAGTCGGCAGTCGGCTGGTTGGCGCAGTCGGCAACCAGCAGCCGGCCAGGTAGAGGAGTCCGACAGGGAGCTGGAAGGAGCGGCCGGGCAGTCGGACTGAGGGGCTTTGCTAGCCCCGATGTTTTGATTTATTGTCTTGCCGTCTTCGGGGTATCCGTGGCCAATTACTCCGATAGTAGCCCCCAAGCCTCCGGGCAACTTGGCAAAGTTGGGCGGAGGTTTTTTGGCAGGTGTTCACGGAAATGATCATGCAAAAAGATAAAGTTAGCCCACGCAGATATATCAAATGTTTGCTTTTAGCATTGCAAGTTTATGCGGAGGGTGCCGACTCAGTTTCGTCCGAGCCCCCTTAATCTTTTTCGTGTTCCCTTCACTTTTTTGGCTTGTGCTCTTGCTTGCCGGACAGCCGCTCTGCGGTCTGTGGCTGAGAGTGGGCCACGAAGTGGAGTGTATAGTACTCAGAGTCCGGGATCAGATTCAACCGAGTAGATACTTGTAAAGGAAACGGCCGGGTCGCCCGAACCGTTTTTCTTCCCGGACGTTTTTCGCATGGGTGGCCTCCAGCGTTCATTGTTGCTAGCCGGACAGCCGCTCTGCGGTCTGTGACTAAGAGTGGGCCTTTGGTAGCGCGCACACTACTAAGCCGTCTACGGGAACTAACGTCTCAGGCCAAGCGGCCTGCCCCCGGGCCAACTCTGGCTGGCGCCGGGGTGAACAGTGATGCAACTATAATGAAATGCGGAGATAGTCCCCCGAGCATCGCTTGGGGTTATCCGTGCTTGCGTGGTGCAAAGATATGCGGGTGAGGAGCTCACATTGGTTTTCTTGTAGCTGAGGCGGAGTTTGCTGAAGACAGCCGGCGCGGCTCGGTGCTCGCGGAGCGCACTGGCGCACCCGCTAGGTGTAGCTTTCGAGCCTCCGGATGCTCGAAGGGGGTCCCGGCCGGTCAGGCTCGACCGGCCAGGCGGCGAGGCGTCTTGCAGTGCCCTTTTTTCTCTTCTGTCGGCTGCTGGCAGCCGGACAAAAACTCTTCTCTTGTCTGCAATCTTCCGTGGGGGCGTGCCAGCGCACCCGCTGGGTGTAGCCCCCGAGATTCGGGCCAACTGCTGAGCAGTCGGGCCGGATCTTCCGGCGACTACTTTGTCTTCTTCCTTGCGGGAGCGCGTCAGGGCACCCGCTGGGTGTAGCCCCCGAGATTTGGGCTGACTGCTAAGCAGTCAGGCCGGATCTCCCGACAACTACTTTGTCTTCTTCTTTTTCTACTTCAGCCGGCTAGGCAGGCGGACTCCGACACAGCAGTCGGGCTCTTTGCAGCCGGCCAAGTAGCCAGCGGTCGGACGCATATTTCTTTCTTTTTCTTTGCCGGTCGGCTGTGGGCACCCGACCTTTTTTCAGCCGGATGTGGGCAGTCGGATGCACACACACATTTTTTTTCTCGCCAGTCAGCCATGGGCATCCGGCACTTTCTTCAACCGGATCTGGGCAGTCGGATGCACACACACATTTTTTTAGCACACGGCCTTTTTCTCGGCCGGATTGGGCACTCGGCCTCTTTCTTTCTTGTCCCAGCCAGCCCCCCCCCCTCCCCCCCCTCTCTTTTCACGAGAGGCCGGCGCGCGGATTTTTCTCCAGCCGTCTCTGTGCAAGCAGCCGGCCCTTTGACTTTTTCCTTTCTTTTCTTAGCCAGATCGCTCTTCTTATTTATTTTCTTTGCGAACAGCCGGACCAGGGAGCTGGCATGCACGCGTGCGCGCCCGGCCGCGCGGGTGCCCAGGAGTGGCGCGAGGCGGCCAAGCGGCACTGGCGGGAAGCCGACGCTGCTCGTGGAGGTCCTCGGGAGCGGGAGCGGGGGCCGGCGGGCGTGCGGGACGCGGAGTCGGCGGCCACAGCAGGCGGCGTCACGGAAGCCGGTGAGGGGCGGAGGCGCTGAGCAGGCGGCCGGCGTCGCGGAAGCCAACGCGGCGCAGCCGACGCTCATGTACCCGGAGGAACGAGGCAGATGCGGCTAGAGCCTGCAGCTAGGCGCGAGCCGGGCGCGGATGCGCGTGGCCGGCGACTCGGTGCATGCGGGGGAGCCGGTCGTCGGTCGAGATACGGGAGCGGGCCGCAGGCCGGGTGGTGGAGGCGGCACAACAACGTGGGAAGCCGATCGACGGGCGGAGGAGGCAGAGCCTTGCGAAGGCTGGCGCAGGGCTGCGGCAAGACGGAGGCCGGCCCGGGGCAGCAGCGGCCGGCGCGGACGGGACCGGAGTCGGCGGGCCGCGGGGCAAGGGAGCCCGCAGCCGAAGTGGAGGCGCCGAGGCGGCACGATGAGGCGGGAGCAGCGGGGCACCGAGTGGAGCAGGCGGAGACGAAGCGCTGCGGGGGCGCGCATTCGGACCTGCAGGGGCACGGGCACGGGACGGCGCATCGAGCCGGCGAGCAGACGGCATGCTCAGAGTTGGCCAGCGAGCGCGAGCCATCGGGCGCGCGCAGAGGAGTGAGCGGAGCCGGTCAGCAGCAAGACACGGGGACGGCCGGCCGCAGCTGGCCGTGCGGCGGGGAGCAGACGCGCGCGTGGGTCTCAGCGCTCGCGAGGTGGGGGCGGCGGGCAGAGACCACGGGCGCTGAAGACCGGTGGTGGAGTGGCTGCTGGGAGCCATCGTGGCGCAGTGAGGAGGTGCGCGAGGGTGGCCATGGAAGCGAGGCCGCGGCTGCGTGTACAAGGACGGACGGCGCGCGCGGAGACCTTGCGGCTGGCGATGTAGAAGTGAGATAGCATGCATGTACGTATGTACGTAGAGCTAGCCAGCTACAGAATCAATCGAGCTGCCAGGGTGCTTGTTTGCTTGCTAGCTTCGCACATTCGTGTTGTAGTGGCTATTGCGTAGTGTATAGGCAGTGTTTGGCTTGCTGGCTAGCGTGTATGGAGGAGCGACCGCGTGCTACGGCCGGAGCTAGATGAGCGTGGAGGGGAGCGGACGCGAGCAACGCGAGGATCGACACGGCCTACCGAAGCGAGCCCGCACGCGGCACGCACGTGGACGGACTGCCGGCGCTGCAACAGTGGTGACGAAGACGCACCGCCTAGCACGGACGCGCTGAGGGTGTGCTGATGTCGAGCCCTCAACCGGCGCCGGAGAGGTGATGACGTCGCGGTGATGATGAAGATGGCGAGGCCGACGACGAGGACGCGCCGCTCCCCGCGGCCATTTCGGGGGCATGTCGATGTTGAGCCCCTGACCGCTGCTGGAGAGACGGCGCGACGCCGTGGCGGTGAAGATGAAAATAGTCCCGCTCGGACTGCGAAACCAGCAGCAGTGCGGTAGCATAGTACCGCCTCACGATGGGCGCCAAATGTCGGGGGTTGGGTACGACATATGCCAAAGGATGGCTTATCATGGTGGGCAAGACTGCTGCTGATAGGCCCTGGAGCGGGTATGCGAGTAGCACGCGGTAGTTTACCCAGGTTCAGGGCTCTCCGGAGAGATAACACCCCTACTCCTGCATGTCTGATTATATCTGGTATATCTGGTAGAGAGTGCTCCTGGAGCTGTATCTGAGTTTAGTGTCGCAGGCATCTGGCCTCGTATGTGCATACGGGCACAAGTGTGTGCTTGGCCGTGGGTGGATGGATGAATGGATGTATTTGTGTGCTAGCTAGCTAGCTAGCATGCATGCGTGAGAGTGTGTGTGAGTCCATCCCCTGATGGATGGATGTGTGCCTATATATATAGGAGTTGGCATGGGTGGTAGTGTCTTTGGTTGTAAGCTACTTTGGGTAGCTTACAAGCCAAGCTATGTAGGCATGGTAGCTAGCTAGCCAGAGGCATGGGTGGATGTCATGCTTGTCCCCTGGGCACTTTATATAGTGCCAAGGGGACATGTACATTATAGATGACGTCGCGATGTGGCTGTCTTGTCGGTGTCTTGTTGGTGTCGGGTTGGGCTGCAGTCGGCAGCCGGCTTCTTGGCGCAGTCGGCAGCCGGCTGGTTGGCGCAGTCGGCAGTCAGCAGCTGGCCAGGTAGAGCAGTCGGATGGGGAGCTGGCAGGAGCGGCCGGGCAGTCGGACTGAGGGGCTTTGCTAGCCCCGATGTCTTGATTTATTGTCTTGCCATCTTCGGGGTATCCGTGACCAATTACTCCGACACTTAACTACCTTGTCTTCATGGTTGTTGTCTGCATCGAGAGATAGACACCACATCTAAATTGTACATTATTCTGTATTGAAAACACACATCACCCCTTCCCAACGTACATCATTTTGGGCCGCATGCAAGAGGTGCCAGTTTTGTGGTCCCTCTCGTGCGATTTTTATGGTGGTTCAATCTATTGGCCCAATCGGCTTATCGACAACAACAACTGTCATTTGACCAAATGATAGATTCATTGGTCCGTCTTATGGTAGGTCATGGCGACATGCATGTATGACCAAAGTATCGATCATTACATGCATCCGCCACACTGACACAAAGTGGGAGGTGGTGGGCCAGGCATCCTAGCTAGGTACGAAATTATGTCATTATATATATCCTAGCTAGGTGGTTGTTAGGGTGCTTTCGGGTTTGCGAGGCATGTGCCACCAAAGTTATGCATTGTGTATTTAAAGTTTTAAACATCCCAATATTTGTACATATATTTGGCCATTTTCAGGTGGTTCTTGACTTCTGGCCCTTCTCATCGATCTTCAATGACGCGTCCAACCGTGGGCCCGCAGGGTTAAAGTTGTGCATTGGAATTTTGAACATCACATATATATATTTGGCACACATGCTTGTGTGGATGTCTTTTGACCCTCTCTAACATTAGTTTTTGCTGCAAAGACTCTGATTACCCTCAACAAACATGGGGTATAATATCTTAACTGTGTGCGATACAAGTGCAATGTGAATCACCACGCCTACGCAAGCGCTAGAAAATTAAGGTGGAGGTACTGGCTCAACTGTGTGATGCAAGTGCACTGAAATCACTACGACCGCGCAAGCACCAGCAAAATAAGGTGGAGGTACTGGCTCAACCGTGTGCGATTCAAGTGCGCTGAAATCACCACGACCGCGCAAGCGCTAGCAAAGGGTGGAGGTACTGGCTTAACCGTGTGCGATGCAAGTGCGCTATAAAATGACCACCTATGCAAGCTAAAGGCGGGTAAGTTTATTTGGAAATTAGGACGAACCGTGTGCGATAGACCAACTAGCTAGAAATATAAAAAACAAACTACCTGCCTTGAGCGTTGCAAAAATCGGCGGATCCGCGCCACTTTTCCTTATTATCATACACGCTTATTGTTATTGGACCGTGCGTGATCTTGGGCACTCCCGGCCCGCATCAATTCCTTTACCCAAATTTTAGTAGCCGCCGTACTTCAACCGTCGCCCACACTCCTCCAGCACCAACCTTATAGTAAAATTGCAGTAGCCGAGGCATTGAAACCATCGCCCTCCCTCGTCCACCACCATCTCCACCCACCATTACTAAAAATTTCAGTAGCCGCGGCGTATCCTCAAACACCAACCCCCTCAGTAGTCCCCCACTCGCCCCTCCCCCCTCAAACCCTAGCTCACAGCGACCGCCGGCGCCAACCCCTGCCGGTCTGCCCGTTCCTCCTAGCTTAGATAATAAAGTCTAGGTTATGCAGCGATTCCCATAACGTCGCCCCACTCCCCCTGAGTTTTTAGATGAGGCTTGCGGTGTCCCTCCCCGCCAGATCCACATCCCTTGCTCTAGAATGTCGCAGCCTAAGCTCGACCACGTATCCTGGGGAGCCCGACAAGTGTTTGGCCAAAAAGAGGTTTATCATGGCCTCTCCAACGGACGTTGGCGAGGTGGCCGCCGTTCGCCCAAAACTATCGACCCGCAGCAACATGTCGCTGTGGAAGCCGGTGAAGATGTTGACTATGTTGCCATGCCGAAGGCTTCATGTCAGTGGGCTAGCATATTACTGTATCTCGGGAAAGCTGGCTACGACATCAAGCTCGTCCACACTGACGGCTTCCCGCCGGCCATGTCACAGGTTAAGTGGTCCATCCCAAACCCCTCTGGTTCAACCGCCATCGATCTCTTCGTCGGCCCTGCCGCTGATCTCCTCCACCAAGCGGTCAAGGATTTGCGAGCTTTATACGCCATTGAGCCCATTTTGTCATTTCTGAAGGACACGTTCTATGGCGGCGGCTTGGGATCCTCAATTGCCAAGTCAGATCTCATCGACCACAACCATGACCACGAGGAGGGCACCCACGAAGGTTCTTCCTGTTGGGGAATGCAGTATTTCAAATTTTTTCCTACGATCATGCAAGATCTATCTAGGAGATGCATAGCAATGAGAGGGAGAGTGTCTACGTACCCTCGTAGACCGAAAGCAGAAGCGTTGAGTAACGCGGTTGATGCAGTCGAACGTCTTCGTGATCCAACCGATCAAGTACCGAACGCACGACACCTCCGCGATCTGCACACGTTCAGCTCAGTGACGTCCCTCGAACTCTAGATCCAGCTGAGGCCGAGGGAGAGTTTCGTCAGCATGATGGCGTGTTGACGGTGATGATGTGTTGGGGAACTCAGTAATTTCAAAAAATTTCCTATGCACATGCAAGATCATGGTGATGCATAGCAACGAGAGGGGAGAGTGTCGTCCACGTACCCTCATAGACCGTAAGCGGAAGCATTATAACAACGCGGTTGATGTAGTCGTACGTCTTCACGATCGACCGATCCCAATACCGAACATACGACACCTCCGCCATCTGCACTCGTTCAGCTCGGTGACGTCCCACAAACTCATGATCCAGTGGAGCTCCAAGGGAGAGTTCCGCTAGCACGACGGCGTGATGACGGTGTTGATGACGCTACCGACGCAGGGCTTCGCCTAAGCACTGCTACGATATGACCGAGGTGGATTATGGTGGAGGGGGCACCGCACACGGTTAAAAGATCAATGATCAACTTGTGTGTCTTGGGGTGCCCCCCTGCACCCGTATATAAAGGAGGAAGGGGGAGGCCGGTTGGCCCTAGGAGGGCGCACCAAGAGGAGGAGTCCTCCTCCTAATGGGAGTAGGACTCCCCTTTCCTAGTCCCACTAGGAGGGGGAAGGAAGGAGTGGGAGAGGAGAAAGGCAAGGGGGCGCTGTTGGAAATATGCCCTAGAGGCAATAATAAAAGTATTATTATATTTCAATGTTCATGATAAATGTCTTTTATTCATGCTATAACTGTATTATCCGGAAATCGTAATACACGTGTGAATACTTAGACCACAATATGTCCCTGGTGAGCCTCTAGTTGACTAGCTCGTTGTGATCAACAGATAGTCATGTTTTCCTGACTATGGACATTGGATGTCGTTGATAACGGGATCACATCATTAGGAGAATGATGTGATGGACAAGACCCAATCCTAAGCATAGCATAAAAGATCGTGTAGTTCGTTTTGCTAGAGCTTTGCCAGTGTCAAGTATCTCTTCCTTCGACCATGAGATCGTGTAACTCCCGGATACCGTAAGAGTGCCTTGGGTGTATCAAACGTCACAACGTAACTGGGTGACTATAAAGGTGCATTACAGGTATCTCCGAAAGTATCTGTTGGGTTGACACGGATCGAGACTGGGATTTGTCACTCCGTATGACGGAGAGGTATCTCTGGGCCCACTCGGTAATGCATCATCATAATGAGCTCAATGTGACCAAGGTGTTGGACACGGGATCATGCATTACGGTACGAGTAAAGTGACTTGCCGGTAATGAGACTGAACAAGGTATTGGGATACCGACGATCGAGTCTCGGGCAAGTAACGTACCGATTGACAAAGGGAACTGCATACAGGGTTTGATCGAATCCTCGACATCGTGGTTCATCCGATGACAACATCGAGGAGCATGTGGGAGCCATCATGGGTATCCAGATCCTGTTGTTGGTTATTGACTGAGAGCGTCTCGGTCATGTCTGCATGTCTCCCGAACCCGTAGGGTCTACACACTTAAGGTTCGGTGACGCTAGGGTTATTAGGAAGACTAGTATGTGACTACCGAATGTTGTTCGGAGTCCCGGATGGGATCCTGGACGTCACGAGGAGATCCGGAAGGGTCCGGAGGTAAAGATTTATATATGGGAAGTTGTCAAACGGACACCGGGAAGTTTCGGGGTCATACCGGTATTGTACCGGGGCCACCGGAAGGGTTCCGGGGGTCCACCGGGAGGGGCCACCCCTCCCGGGGGGCCACATGGGCTGCGTGGGGCAGGGAGCCAGCCCCTGGTGGGCTGGCCGCACCCCCCTCCCTTGGGCCCATGCGCCTAGGGTTGAGGGGGAACCCTAGAGGGGGCGCCCCCCTTGGCTTGGGGGGCAAGCCACCCTCTCCCCTCTCCCCTAGGCCGCCGCACCCCCCCTAGATGGGTTCTAGGGGGCCGGCCCCCTTCTCCCTTCCCCCTATAAATAGAGGGGTGAGGGGAGGGCAGCCGCACCACCCTCCAAGGCGCAGCCCTCCCCTCCCCAACACCTCTCCTCCTCCGTTGTGTGCTTGGCGAAGCCCTGTCGGAGTACTGCCTCTCCACCATCACCACGCCGTCGTGCTGCCGGTGGAGCTGTCTTCCTCAACCTCTCCTTCCCCTTGCTGGATCAAGAAGGAGGAGACGTCTCCCGTCCCGTACGTGTGTTGAACGCGGAGGTGCTGTCCGTTCAGCACTTGGTCATCGGTGATTCGAATCACGTCGAGTACGACTACATCATCACCTTGCAAGCTTCCGCACGCGATCTACAAGTGGTATGTAGATGCAAACTCTCTCCCTTGACTCGTTGCTTAGATGAACTCATAGATGGATCTTGGTGAAACCGTAGGAAAAATTTTAATTTTCTGCAACGTTCCCCAACAGTGGCATCATGAGCTAGGTCTATGCGTAGTTCTCTTTGCACGAGTAGAACACAATTTTGTTGTGGGCGTGGATTTTGTCATCTTACTTGCCTCTACTAGTCTTTTCTTGCTCAACGGTATTGTGGGATGAAGCGGCCCGGACCAACCTTACACGTACGCTTACGTGAGACCGGTTCCACCGACTGACATGCACTAGTTGCATAAGGTGGCTGGCGGGTGTCTGTCTCTCCCACTTTAGTTGGAGCGGAATCGATGAACAGGGCCCTTATGAAGGGTAAATAGAAGTTGACAAAATCACGTTGTGGTGATTCGTAGGTAAGAAAACGTTCTTGCTAGAACCCAATTGCAGCCACGTAAAAGATGCAACAACAATTAGAGGACGTCTAACTTGTTTTTGCAGCGATTGATCATGTGATGTGATATGGCCAGAAGTTGTGATGAATGATGAATTGTGATGTATGAGATCATGTTCTTTGTAATAGGATTCACGACTTGCATGTCGATGAGTATGACAACCGGCAGGAGCCATAGGAGTTGTCTTTATTTTTTGTATGACCTGCGTGTCATTGAATAACGCCATGTAAACTACTTTACTTTATTGCTAAACGTTAGTCATAGAAGTAGAAGTAGTCGTTGGCGTGACAACTTCATGAAGACACGATGATGGAGATCATGATGATGGAGATCATGGTGTCAAGCCGGTGACAAGATGATCATGGAGCCCCGAAGATGAAGATCAATGGAGCTATATGATATTGGCCATATCATGTCACAACTATATAATTGCATGTGATGTTTATTATGTTTATGCATCTTGTTTACTTAGGACGACGGTAGTAAATAAGATGATCCCTTATAAAATTTCAAGAAGTGTTCTCCCCTAACTGTGCACCGTTGCTACAGTTCGTCGCTTCTAAGCACCACGTGATGATCGGGTGTGATGGATTCTTACGTTCACATACAACGGGTGTAAGACAGTTTTACACAGCGAAAACACTTAGGGTTAACTTGACGAGCCTAGCATGTGCAGACATGGCCTCGGAACACGGAGACCGAAAGGTCGAACACGAATCGTATGGAAGATACGATCAACATGAGAATGTTCACCGACGATGACTAGTCCGTCTCACGTGATGATCGGACACGGGCTAGTCGACTCGGATCGTGTAACACTTAGATGACTAGAGGGATGTCTAATCTAAGTGGGAGTTCATAATTTGATTAGAACTTTATTATCATGAACTTAGTCTAAAAACCTTTGCAAATATGTCTTGTAGATCAATGGCCAACGCTAATGTCAACATGAACTTCAACGCGTTCCTAGAGAAAACCAAGCTGAAAGATGATGGCAGCAACTATACGGACTGGGTCCGGAACCTGAGGATCATCCTCATAGCTGCCAGGAAACAATATGTCCTAGAAGGACCGCTAGGTGACGCTCCCGTCCCAGAGAACCAAGACATTATGAATGCTTGGCAGTCTCGTGCTGATGATTACTCCCTCGTTCAGTGCGGCATGCTTTACAGCTTAGAACCGGGGCTCCAAAAGCGTTTTGAGCACCACGGAGCATATGAGATGTTCGAAGAGCTGAAACTAGTTTTTCAAGCTCATGCCCGGGTCGAGAGATATGATGTCTCCGACAAGTTCTACAGTTGTAAGATGGAGGAAAACAGTTCTGTCAGTGAGCACATCCTGAAGATGTCTGGGTTGCACAACCGTATGACCCAGCTGAACATTAACCTCCCAGATGAGGCGGTCATTGACAGAATCCTCCAGTCGCTCCCACCAAGCTACAAGAGCTTTGTGATGAACTACAACATGCAGGGGATGGAAAAGACCATTCCTGAAGTGTTCTCGATGCTGAAGTCAGCAGAGGCTGAAATCAAGAAAGAACATCAAGTGTTGATGGTCAATAAGACCACTAAGTTCAAGAAGGGCAAGGGTAAGAAGAACTTCAAGAAGGACGGCAAGATGTTGCCGCGCCTGGTAAGCCAGTTACCGGGAAGAAGTCAAAGAATGGACCCAAGCCTGAGACTGAGTGCTTTTATTGCAAGGGGAAGGGTCACTGGAAGCGGAACTGCCCCAAATACTTAGCGGATAAGAAGGCCGGCAACACCAAAGGTATATTTGATATACATGTGATTGATGTGTACCTTACCAGTACTCGTAGTAACTCCTGGGTATTTGATACCGGTGCCGTTGCTCATATTTGTAACTCACAGCAGGAGCTGCGGAATAAACGGAGACTGGCGAAGGACGAGGTGACGATGCGCGTCGGGAATGGTTCCAGAGTCGATGTGATCGCCGTCGGCACGCTGCCTCTACATTTACCTACGGGATTAGTTTTGAACCTTAATAATTGTTATTTAGTGCCAAGTTTGAGCATGAACATTGTATCTGGATCTCGTTTAATACGAGATGGCTACTCATTTAAGTCTGAGAATAATGGTTGTTCGATTTATATGAGAGATATGTTTTATGGTCATGCTCCGATGGTCAATGGTTTATTCTTAATGAATCTCGAGCGTAATATTACACATGTTCATAGTGTAGATGCCAAAAGATTTAAAGTTGATAACGATAGTCCCACATACTTGTGGCACTGCCGCCTTGGTCACATTGGTGTCAAGCGCATGAAGAAGCTCCATGCCGATGGACTTTTAGAGTCTCTTGATTATGAATCGTTTGACACGTGCGAACCATGCCTTTTGGGCAAAATGACCAAGACTCCGTTCTCCGGAACAATGGAGCGAGCAACCAACTTGTTGGAAATCATACATACCGATGTGTGCGGTCCAATGAGCGTTGAGGCTCGCGGAGGATATCGTTATGTTCTCACTCTCACAGATGACTTGAGTAGATATGGGTATGTCTACTTAATGAAACACAAGTCTGAGACCTTTGAAAAGTTCAAGGAATTTCAGAATGAGGTAGAGAATCAACGTGACCGAAAGATAAAATTCTTACGATCAGATCGTGGAGGAGAATACTTAAGTCACGAATTTGGTACACACTTAAGGAAATGTGGAATCGTTTCACAGCTCACGCCGCCTGGAACACCTCAGCGAAACGGTGTGTCCGAACGTCGTAATCGCACCCTATTGGATATGGTGCGGTCTATGATGTCTCTTACCGATTTACCGCTATCATTTTGGGGATACGCTCTAGAGACAGCTACATTCACTTTAAATAGGGCACCGTCTAAATCCGTTGAGACGACACCGTATGAATTATGGTTTGGAAAGAAACCTAAGCTGTCGTTTCTAAAAGTTTGGGGATGCGATGCTTATGTCAAGAAACTTCAACCTGAAAAGCTCGAACCCAAGTCGGAAAAATGCGTATTCATAGGATACCCTAAGGAAACTGTCGGGTATACCTTCTACTTAAGATCCGAAGGCAAGATCTTTGTTGCCAAGAACGGATGCTTTCTGGAAAAAGAGTTTCTCTCGAAAGAAGTAAGTGGGAGGAAAGTAGAACTCGATGAAGTACTACCTCTTGAGCGGGAAAGTGGCGCAGCGCAGGAAACCGTTCCTGTGATGCCCACACCAACTGAAGAGGAAAACAATGATGATGATCAAGGTACTTCGGATCAAGTTACTGCTGAACTTCGTAGGTCCACAAGGACACGTTCCGCACCAGAGTGGTACGGCAACCCTGTCCTGGAAATCATGTTGTTAGACAACAATGAACCTTCGAACTATGAAGAAGCGATGGCGGGCCCGGATTCCAACAAATGGCTTGAAGCCATGAAATCCGAGATAGAATCCATGTATGAAAACAAAGTATGGACTTTGACAGACTTGCCCGATGATCGGCGAGCGATAGAAAACAAATGGATCTTTAAGAAGAAGACGGACGCGGATGGTAATGTTACCATCTATAAGGCTCGACTTGTCGCTAAGGGTTATCGACAAGTTCAAGGGATTGACTACGACGAGACTTTCTCTCCCGTAGCGAAGCTGAAGTCCGTCCGAATCATGTTAGCAATTGCCGCATACTATGATTATGAGATATGGCAAATGGACGTCAAAACGGCATTCCTTAACGGGCATCTTAAGGAAGAACTGTATATGATGCAGCCGGAAGGTTTTGTCGATCCTCGGAACGCTAACAAAGTATGCAAGCTCCAGCGATCCATTTATGGACTGGTGCAAGCATCTCGGAGTTGGAACATTCGCTTTGATGAGATGATCAAAGCGTTTGGGTTTATGCAGACTTATGGAGAAGCCTGCGTTTACAAGAAAGTGAGTGGGAGCTCTGTAGCATTTCTCATATTATATGTAGATGACATACTCTTGATGGGAAATAATATAGAATTTCTGGACAGCATTAAGGCCTACTTGAATAAGTGTTTTTCAATGAAGGACCTTGGAGAAGCTGCTTATATATTAGGCATCAAGATCTATAGAGATAGATCGAGACGCCTCATAGGTCTTTCACAAAGCACATACCTTGATAAGATTTTGAAGAGGTTCAAAATGGATCAGTCCAAGAAGGGGTTCTTGCCTATGTTACAAGGTGTGAGATTGAGCTCGGCTCAGTCACCGACCACGGCAAAAGATAAAGAAGAGATGAGTGTCATCCCCTATGCTTCAGCCATAGGATCTATTATGTATGCCATGCTGTGTACCAGACCCGATGTAAACCTTGCCGTAAGTTTGGTAGCAAGATACCAAAGTAATCCCGGCAAGGAACACTGGACAGCGGTCAAGAATATCCTGAAGTACCTGAAAAGGACGAAGGACATGTTTCTCGTTTATGGAGGAGACGAAGAGCTCGTCGTAAAGGGTTACGTCGACGCTAGCTTCGACTCAGATCTGGATGACTCTAAGTCACAAACCGGATACGTGTATATGTTGAATGGTGGAGCAGTAAGCTGGTGCAGCTGCAAGCAGAGCGTCGTGGCGGGATCTACGTGTGAAGCGGAGTACATGGCAGCCTCGGAGGCAGCGCATGAAGCGATTTGGGTGAAGGAGTTCATCACCGACCTAGGAGTCATACCCAATGCGTCGGGGCCGATCAAACTCTTCTGTGACAACACTGGAGCTATTGCCCTCGCCAAGGAGCCCAGGTTTCACAAGAAGACCAGGCACATCAAGCGTCGTTTCAACTCCATCCGTGAAAATGTTCAAGATGGAGACATAGAGATTTGCAAAGTGCACACGGATCTGAATGTCGCAGATCCGCTGACTAAACCTCTCTCGCGTGCAAAACATGATCAACACCAGAACTCTATGGGTGTTCGATTCATCACAATGTAACTAGATTGGTGACTCTAGTGCAAGTGGGAGACTGTTGGAAATATGCCCTAGAGGCAATAATAAAAGTATTATTATATTTCAATGTTCATGATAAATGTCTTTTATTCATGCTATAACTGTATTATCCGGAAATCGTAATACACGTGTGAATACTTAGACCACAATATGTCCCTGGTGAGCCTCTAGTTGACTAGCTCGTTGTGATCAACAGATAGTCATGGTTTCCTGACTATGGACATTGGATGTCGTTGATAACGGGATCACATCATTAGGAGAATGATGTGATGGACAAGACCCAATCCTAAGCATAGCATAAAAGATCGTGTAGTTCGTTTTGCTAGAGCTTTGCCAGTGTCAAGTATCTCTTCCTTCGACCATGAGATCGTGTAACTCCCGGATACCGTAAGAGTGCCTTGGGTGTATCAAACGTCACAACGTAACTGGGTGACTATAAAGGTGCATTACAGGTATCTCCGAAAGTATCTGTTGGGTTGACACGGATCGAGACTGGGATTTGTCACTCCGTATGACGGAGAGGTATCTCTGGGCCCACTCGGTAATGCATCATCATAATGAGCTCAATGTGACCAAGGTGTTGGACACGGGATCATGCATTACGGTACGAGTAAAGTGACTTGCCGGTAACGAGACTGAACAAGGTATTGGGATACCGACGATCGAGTCTCGGGCAAGTAACGTACCGATTGACAAAGGGAATTGCATACAGGGTTTGATCGAATCCTCGACATCGTGGTTCATCCGATGACAACATCGAGGAGCATGTGGGAGCCATCATGGGTATCCAGATCCCGCTGTTGGTTATTGACTGAGAGCGTCTCGGTCATGTCTGCATGTCTCCCGAACCCGTAGGGTCTACACACTTAAGGTTCGGTGACGCTAGGGTTATTAGGAAGACTAGTATGTGACTACCGAATGTTGTTCGGAGTCCCGGATGGGATCCTGGACGTCACGAGGAGATCCGGAAGGGTCCGGAGGTAAAGATTTATATATGGGAAGTTGTCAAACGGACACCGGGAAGTTTCGGGGTCATACCGGTATTGTACCGGGGCCACCGGAAGGGTTCCGGGGGTCCACCGGGAGGGGCCACCCCTCCCGGGGGGCCACATGGGCTGCGTGGGGCAGGGAGCCAGCCCCTGGTGGGCTGGCCGCACCCCCTCCCTTGGGCCCATGCGCCTAGGGTTGAGGGGGAACCCTAGAGGGGGCGCCCCCCTTGGCTTGGGGGGCAAGCCACCCTCTCCCCTCTCCCCTAGGCCGCCGCACCCCCCCTAGATGGGTTCTAGGGGGCCGGCCCCCTTCTCCCTTCCCCCTATAAATAGAGGGGTGAGGGGAGGGCAGCCGCACCACCCTCCAAGGCGCAGCCCTCCCCTCCCCAACACCTCTCCTCCTCCGTTGTGTGCTTGGCGAAGCCCTGTCGGAGTACTGCCTCTCCACCATCACCACGCCGTCGTGCTGCCGGTGGAGCTGTCTTCCTCAACCTCTCCTTCCCCCTTGCTGGATCAAGAAGGAGGAGACGTCTCCCGTCCCGTACGTGTGTTGAACGCGGAGGTGCTGTCCGTTCAGCACTTGGTCATCGGTGATTCGAATCACGTCGAGTACGACTACATCATCACCTTGCAAGCTTCCGCACGCGATCTACAAGTGGTATGTAGATGCAAACTCTCTCCCTTGACTCGTTGCTTAGATGAACTCATAGATGGATCTTGGTGAAACCGTAGGAAAATTTTTAATTTTCTGCAACGTTCCCCAACAGGCGCCGCCCCCCTTCCTTGTCCTATTCGGACTCAAGGGGAGGGGGCGCGCGGCCTACCCTAGCCAGCCCCTCTCTCTCTCTCCACTAGGGCCCATTAAGGCCCATTAGTCCCCGGGGGTTCCGGTAACACCTCCGACACTCCGGTTTTCTCTGAGATCACCCGAAACCCTTCCGGTGTCCGAATGTAGCCGTCCATATATATCAATATTTATGTCTCGACCATTTCGAGACTCCTCGTCATGTCCGTGATCACATCCAGGACTCCGAACTACCTTCGGTACATCAAAACACATAAACTCATAATACTGATCGTCACCGAATGTTAAGCGTGCGAACCCTACGGGTTCGAGAACTATGTATACATGACCGAGACTCATCTCCGGTCAATAACCAATAGCGGAACCTGGATGCTCACATTGGTTCCTACATATTCTACGAAGATCTTTATCGGTCAAACCGCATAACAACATACGTTGTTCCCTTTGTCATCGATATGTTACTTGCCCGAGATTCGATCGTCGGCATCTCAATACCTAGTTCAATCTCGTTACCGGCAAATCTCTTTACTCGTTCCGTAATACATCATCCCGCAACTAACTCATTAGTTGCATTGCTTGCAAGGCTTATAGTGATGTGCATTACCGAGAGGGCCCAGAGATACCTCTCCGATAATCGGAGTGACAAATCCTAATCTTGATCTATGCCAACTCAACAAGTACTATCAGAGACACCTATAGAGCACCTTTATAATCACCCAGTTACGTTGTGACGTTTGGTAGGACACAAAGTGTTCCTCCGGTATTCGGGAGTTGCATAATCTCATAGTCATAGGAACATGTATAAGTCATAAAGAAAGCAATAACAATATACTAAACGATTAAAATGCTAAGCTAATAGAATGGGTCAAGTCAATCACATCATTCTCTAATGATGTGATCCCGTTAATCAAATGACAACTCATGTCTATGGTTAGGAAACTCAACCATATCTTTGATTCAGCGAGCTAGTCAAGTAGAGGCATACTAGTGACACTTTGTTTGTCTATGTATTCACACATGTACTGAGTTTCCGGTTAATACAATTCTAGCATGAATAATAAACATTCATCATGATATAAGGAAATATAAATAACAACTTTATTATTGCCTCTAGGGCATATTTCCTTCAGTCTCCCACTTGCACTAGAGTCAATAATCTAGATTTCGCAATAATGATTCTAACACCCATGGAGTCTTGGTGCTGATCATGTTTTGCTCGTGAGAGAGGCTTAGTCAACGGGCCTGTAACATTCAGATCCGTATGTATCTTGCAAATCTCTATGTCTCCCTCCTTGACTTGATTGCGGATGGAATTGAAGCGTCTCTTGATGTGCTTGGTTCTCTTGTGAAATCTAGATTCCTTTGCCAAGGCAATTGCACAAGTATTGTCACAAAAGATTTTCATTGGACCCGATGCACAAGTTATGACACCTAGATTGGATATGAACTCCTTCATCTAGACTCCTTCATTTGCTGCTTCCGAAGCAGCTATGTACTCCGCTTCACATGTAGATTCCGCCACGATGGTTTGCTTAGAATTGCACCAACTGACAGCTCCACCGCTCAATATAAACACGTATCCGGTTTGTGACTTAGAGTCATCCAGATCAGTGTCAAAGCTTGCATCGACGTAACCATTTAGGACAAGCTCTTTGTCACCTTCATAAATGAGAAACATATCCTTAGTCCTTTTCAGGTATTTCAGGATGTTCTTGACTGCTCTCCAGTGATCCACTCGTGGATTACTTTGGTACCTCCCTGCTAAACTAGTAGCAAGGCACACATCAGGTCTCGTACACAGCATTGCATACATGATAGAGCCTATGGCTGAAGCATATGGAACACCTTTCATTTTCTCTCTATCTTCTGAAGTGGTCGGGCATTGAGTCTGACTCAACTTCACACCTTGTAACACAGGCAAGAACCCTTTGTTTGCTTGATACATTTTGAACTTCTTCAAAACTTTATCAAGGTATGTGCTTTGTGAAAGTCCAATTAAGCGTCTTGATCTATCTCTATAGATCTTGTTGCCCAATATATAAGCATCTTCACCGAGGTCTTTCATTGCAAAACTCTTATTCAAGTATCCTTTTATGCTATCCAGAATTTCTATATCATTTCCAATCAACAATATGTCATCCACATATAATATTAGAAATGCTACAGAGCTTCCACTCACTTTCTTGTAAATACAGGCTTCTCCAAAAGTCTGTATAAAACCATATGCTTTGATCACACTATCAAAACGTTTATTCCAACTCCGAGATGCTTACACCAGTCCATAGATGGATCGCTGGAGCTTGCACACTTTGTTAGCATCCTTTGGATCGATAAAACCTTCAGGTCGCATCATATACAACTCCACTTCCAGAAATCCATTCAGGAATGCAGTGTGACACCCCGAGACCGACGCTTCAGAAGACTTCCATATTTTCGTGATCACTGTGTGTTTCATTTGTGCTTGCTCTTTTATTATTGCATTGCATCATGTCATCATGCCATCATGTCATTAATCTTTGCAACTCAAATAAATAAATTGCATGGATCTTTGGTCCATTTAAATTGAGGGAACTCACATGGTGGTTTCTCTTTAAAACATATCCTCCTAATATTTAGGGAGCTATTTTAAACCATTGCTTTGTCTTGGAATCACCCATAACACATTTGCACCGTTCTTCAATTTCCTTTTTATCCAACTCAACTTATTTTCTTCCTTTGGAGCCTTTTAGTAAAATTGAGTTGCAATTTTACTTATCTAGAAATGTTCCAAATCTGCCCATAAATCACATCTAGTGTGTAGGGTCATCTCCTATAATTTCAACCCATTTGTAGTTCGTTGGATTGGGTTTTGAAATTCAACCATGTGCGAATCTTAATTCCACGAAGTATGCTCGAACCATTTTATTGTCATCCTTCACATTTTTGTGAGTCCGGAAAGATTTTTCTCCCTGCCAAACTCCTTTGCTACTCCTCTGTTCATTTCTTTTATGTCTTGTGTTTTTTTTCTTCTTATGAGAAATAGAAACGGAAGGGGAGATCCAGCTAGGTCATCCATCCCCGTAGCCCACTTGGGCCTCCTACAGCCCATCCTAACCATAGCACGCCCGAACCCCTCATCTCCTCGATTGCTCTCTTCCTCTAGCGCTGCCTCAGCCTCCATCGTCTCCACTCCGCCGCCAGGAGCCCACGTTTGATCCCACTTCTCTCCCTCGATCCATCCTCCAGTGCCGCCTCCCTCGTAGCGCCTCGCTCGATCCTCTCCTCCCTCCTCTCGCTTCTCTCGCTCATGTCGCCACCCATAGGAAAGGAGATGAGTGGCCGTGAGCTCGCCTGCCTGTCCCTCCAGTGCCCTCGTCGCCCCGCCTCCATTCGGCTCCCTCACCGGAGGCCGCTACCGCGACCCTGTCAGACACCGGATCCCGAGCGCCGTGCCCTCAAGGGCCCCGCCTCCGCGCCGCCGTCCTCCATGGCCGCAGTCGTCCGAGCTCGAAGCTCCCGCCACTGCACCTCGTCGCGTCTCTGCTGCCTCCTCGCCGCCGGCCATCCTCGCTGCTGCCCGGGGTCCTCCTGCACCTCAAGCCCGATGCTCGACCCGCGACCCCGCCACCTCGACGTCCCTTGGCGCCCGGCCGGCCGATCTGGCCCCATCGTCCGGACTCCTCCATCACCGCCCTCGCCGGAGAAGCAAGCCAGTCCGGAGCCCCGTTGGCCGCCCCTCGCCTTGCCGCCGTCAAGCTGCGCCGTGGCGCCGTCCAGCGCTGGCTTCGACCTCCTCCCTCATGCGCTGTCAAGTTCCTAGAGTTGTTGCTGCTGTTTTGCTACTGTTGCTGCATCTCCGGCCATCGCAGGCGGCTGCACCCGTTGGCTCCTACGATGCCTGCTGCCGCCGCTGTTTTCCTCGGTCAAAACGAACAAACACCTCCACTGGAGACCGCCAAGACCGTCCAGGATTCGCCAAGTACCACGACGCCCCCCAAAGAGTTCAGGTTCGACAAGTCGGATGTCGCGCTTGTACAACTACGCTGCCGAGACCGAGACCGACGAGACCGACCTTGTAGCGCTATGCCAAGTACCTCTACCGGTGACCCGAGTATCTATGAACCGTGTACAACTACCGCCTCTGTAATTTTGACAAGAAACGTGTACCACTACCGTCGCGAGTACCTCTACTGTCGTCATGTACCCCTACTTCCACTACCGTCACGAGAACAACTACTTCCTCTACGAACTCGAACCGCTCGAGAATGCTCCCTTGGAAGGTATAATCATCGAGACGACGCCCGTGAACGAATGTTGTGTGATGTATGAGATGCTCGCGGTTGCACCGTGTCCGAGTTGTTCTTTGAGAGTTCCTCGTTGCCTTGCCATCGACATGTGGGAAACCCGTATCCGGGAGCACCCCATCTTCTTGCATGACACACCCACTTCCTTTTGCACCGGTATCCCCGTGAGCTACTGGATCTTCGGAATGTTGCCGCGGCATCATTTCCGTTTCGTCGCCGTGGCACCCTTTCTTTCTACCACGGTGACAAATGCTCTCATCACACTCATGTCAACTTTTAATAAAAATTGCATAAAACTTGCAAACGTCATCCGCATCATGATAACAACATCAAGAATGTTTAAATTGTTGTTTGCATTAATTTGCTAAATGCATATGGGGATTTACCGAATTTGTTGTTTGTTATATCCGGCCCCATTTAAATTGTTTAGATAGTATAGTTTTGTTATGCTTCACCTCTTGCCATGTTAACCAACATTTAATTTTGTTGAGTACCTAACCGGGGGTAAACTAAATAATTGCTGTGGTGTTCCGTCATTATGCAACTCGTTGCATATTGGGCTCCACTTAACTTGTAGTTTTGTTTGTGCACTTTGCCATGCCATGCATATTTAAACCGGACATGCATCATACTTGATTGTGCATCATGCCATGTTTATGTGAGGGTTGTTTACTATGTTGCTTCCTTCTTTCCGGGTCGCTTCTCTCGTTAGCTTCGGTTCCATTCCGGAGTTGTGAGGACTTGTTCGACTACGTCCATTTGTCTTCTTCATGGACTCGTTCTTCTTCCTTGTGGGATTTCAGGCAAGATGACCACACCCTCGAAATCACTTCTATCTTTGCTTGCTAGTTGTTCGCTCTATCGTTATGTCGCGCTACCTACCACTTGCTATATCATGCCTCCCATATTGCCGTGTCAAGCCTCTAACCCACCTTTCCTAGCAAACCGTTGTTTGACTATGTTACCGCTTTTGCTCAGCCCCTCTTATAGCGTTGCTAGTTGCAGGTGAAGATGAAGTTTGTTCCATGTTGGAACATGGATATGTTGGGATATCACAATATCTCTTATTTAATTAATGCATCTATATACTTGGTAAAGGGTGGAAGGCTCGGCGTTATGCCTGGTGTTTTGTTCCACTCTTGCCGCCCTAGTTTTCGTCATACCTGTGTTATGTTCCTTGATTTTGCGTTCCTTACGCGGTTGGGTGTTATGGGAACCCCTTGACAGTTTGCTTTGAATAAAACTCCTCCAGCAAGGCCCAACCTTGGTTTTAACATTTGCCACCTAAGCCTTTTTCCCTTGGGTTCTGTAGACTCAAGGATCATCTTTATTTTAAAACCCCGGGCCAGTGCTCCTCCGAGTGTTGGTCCAAATTGGGCGATGTCCGGCGCCCCCTGGGCAACCAGGGTCTATGCCAACCCCACGTCTTGCCCATCCGGTGTTCCCTGAGAACGAGATACGTGCGAATCCTATCGGGATTCGTCGGCACATCGGGTGGCTTTGCTGGTCTTGTTTTACCATTATCGAAATGTCTTGTAACCGGGATTCCGAGACTGATCAGGTCTCCCCGAGAGAAGGAATATCCTTCATTGACCGTGAAAGCTTGTGATGGGCTAAGTTGGGACACCCTTGCAGGGTATAAACTTTCGAGAGCCGTGCCCGTGGTTATGTGGTAGATGGGAATTTGTTAACGTCCGGTTATAGAGAACTTGACACTTGACTTAATTAAAATGCATCAACCGCGTGTGTAGCCGTGATGGTCTCTTTCCGGCGAAGTCCGGGAAGTGAACACGATTCTTGTGTTATGCTTGAACGTAAGTAGTTTTAGGATCACTTCTTGATCACTTCTAGTTCACGACCGCTGTGTTGCTTCTCTTCTCGCTCTTATTTGCGTATGTTAGCCACCATATATGCTTAGTGCTTGCTGCAGTTCCACCTCATTACCCTATCATACCCATAAGCTTAAATAGTCTTGATCTCGCTGGTGTGAGATTGCTGAGTCCTCGTGACTCACAAATACTTCCAAACAGTTGCAGGTGCCGATGATACCAGTGTAGGTGATGCAACCCAGCTCAAGTGGGAGCTCAATGAAGATCTTGATCATTGTTTTGTTTCGTTTCCCGTTGATCAGTAGTGGAGCCTAGTTGGGACGATTGGGGATCTAGCATTTGGGGTTGTCTTCCTTTATTTTGGTTCCATAGTCGGACCTTGATTGTATTCTGGTTGATGTATGTTTAACTTGTATTTGTGTGAAGTGGCGATTGTAAGCCAACTCTTTACCCCATTCTTATTCAGTACATGGGATTGTGTGAAGATTACCCCTCTTGCGACAAACCTACCACGCGGCTATGCCTCTTAGTCGTGCCCTGACACGTGGGAGATATAGCCGCATCGTGGGTGTTACATGCAGTCTTTACATCCATTTGCCAAATTTCATAATCATAAAATGCGGCAATTGCTAACATGATTCGAACGGACTTAAGCATCGCTACAGGTGAGAAAGTCTCATTGTAGTCAACTCCTTGAACTTGTCGAAAACCTTTCGCAACAAGTCGACCTTTGTAGACAGTAACATTACCGTCAGCGTCAGTCTTCTTCTTGAAGATCCATTTATTCTCGATGGTTTGCCGATCATTGGGCAAGTCAACCAAAGTCCACACTTTGTTCTCATACATGGATGCCATCTCAGATTTCATGGCCTCAAGCCATTTTGCGGAATCTGGGGTCATCATCGCTTCCTCATAGTTTGTAGGTTCGTCATGGTCAACTAACATGACCTCCAGAACAGGATTACCGTACCACTCTAGTGCGGATCTTACTCTGTTTGACCTACGAGGTTCGGTAGTAACTTGATCTGAAGTTTCATGATCATCATCATTAGCTTCCTCACTAATTGGTGTAGGAGTCACATGAACCGATTTCTGTGATGAACTACTTTCCAATAAGGGAGCGGGTACAGTTACCTCATCAAGTTCTACTTTCCTCCCACTCACTTCTTTCAGGAGAAACTCCTTCTCTAGAAAGGATCCATTCTTAGCAACAAATGTCTTGCATTCGGATCTGTGATAGAAGGTGTACCCAACAGTCTCCTTTGGGTATCCTATGAAGACACATTTCTCCAATTTGGATTTGAGCTTATCAGGTTAAAGCTTTTTCACATAAGCATCGCAGCCCCAAACTTTAAGAAGCGACAACTTTGGTTTCTTGCCAAACCACAGTTCACAAGGCGTCATCTCAACGGATTTAGATGGTGCCCTATTTAACGTGAATGCAGTCGCCTCTAAAGCATTACCCCAAAACGATAGCGGTAAATCAGTAAGAGACATCATAGATCACACTATATCTAGTAAAGTATGATTAGGACGTTCGGACACACCATTACGCTGTGGTGTTCCGGGTGGCGTGAGTTGTGAAACTATTCCGCATTGTTTTCAAATGAAGACCAAACTTGTAACTCAAATATTCTCCTCCACGATCAGATCATAGAAACTTTATTTTCTTGTTACGATGATTTTCCACTTCACTCTGAAATTCTTTGAACTTTTCAAATATTTCAGACTTATGTTTCATCAAGTAGATATGCCCATATCTGCTCAAATCATCTATGAAGGTGAGAAAATAACGATACCCGCCGCGAGCCTCTATATTCATCGGACCACATACATCAATATGTATGATTTCCAACAAATCTGTTGCTCGCTCCGTTGTTCCGGTGTAACACCCACAATGCGGCTATAACTCCCACATGTCAGGGCACGACTTAGGGGCATAGCCGCGTGGTAGGTCTGTCGCAAGAGGGGTAATCTTTACACATCCCATGTACTGAATAAGAAAGGGATAAGCAGTCGGCTTACAATTGCCACTTCACACAATACATAAATATAACATACATCATCCAAGGTACAAACAAAGGTCCGACTACGGATCCAAAATAAAGAAATACCACCCCAAATGCTAGATCTCCGATCACCCCAACTGGGCTCCACTACTGATCAACTGGAAACAAAACCACACAACGAACACGATCTTCATCGAGCTCCCACTTGAGCTCAGTTGCGTCAACTGCACTGGTATCATCGGCACCTGCAACTGTTGGAAGTATCTGTGAGTCACGGGGACTCAACAATCTCACACCCGCGAGATCAAGACTATTTAAGCTTATGGGTAGGATAGAGTAATGAGGTGGAGCTGCAGCAAGCACTAAGCATATATGGTGGCTAACATACGCAAATAAGAGCGAGAAGAGAAGCAACGCAACGGTCAAGAAGCTAATAGTGATCAAGAAGTGATCCTGAAGCTACTTACATTCAAGCATAACACGAGACCGTGTTCTCTTCCCGGACTCCGCCGAAAAGAGACCATTACGGCTACACACGCGGTTGATTCATTTTAATTAAGTTAAGTTTCAAGTTTTCTACAACCAGATATTCAAAAATTCCCATCTGCCCATAACTGCGGGCACAACTTTTGAAAGTTCAAAACCCTGCAGGGGTGTCCCAACTTAGCCCATGACAAGGTCTCACGGTCAACGAAGGATATTCCTTCTCCCAGGAAGACCCGATCAGACTTGGAATCCCGGTTACAAGACATTTTTACAATGGTAAAACAAGACCAGCAAGACTGCCCGGATGTGCCGAAAATCCCGATAGGAGCTGCACATATCTCGTTCTCAGGGCACACCGGATAAGCTAAGCGTACATGAACCAACATAAACCAAGTTGCCAAGGGACGGTCCCGCATGGTGCTCTAGTTCGGACAAACACTTAGAGAAGCACTGGCGGGGGGGGGGGGGGGGTTAAAATAAGATGACCCTCGGGCTCGCAAAAACCTAACGGAAGGTTATAGGTTGTTAGGCAAATGTAAAACCAAGGTTGGACCTTGAGGGAGGAGTTTTATTCAAAGCGAACTGTCAAGGGGTTCCCATAACACCCAACCGCGTAAGGAACGCAAAATCAAGGAACATAACACCGGTATGACGGAAATTAGGGCGGCAAGAGTGGAACAAAACACCAGGCATAAGGCCGAGCCTTCCACCCTTTACCAAGCATATAGATGCATTAATTAAATAAGAGATATTGTGATATCCCAACAAAAATATCCATGTTCCAACAAGGAACAAACTTCATCTTCACCTACAACTAGCAACACTATAAGAGGGGCTGAGCAAAGCGGTAACATAGCCAAACAATGGTTTGCTAGGAAAGGTGGGTTAGAGGCTTCACATGGCAATATGGGAGGCATGATATAGCAAGTGGTAGGTAAACGCGACATAGCAAAAGAGCGAGCAACTAGCAAGCAAAGATAGAAGTGATTTCGAGGGTATGGTCATCTTTCCTGCAAAGTTCTCAGAGTTGACGAAAGCTTGATCCTCGTAGTGTACTCAACAGGCTCCTCGATAACGTACTCGTCTCCCAGCTCTACCCAAGGCAAGAACACAAGCAAAGGAACCAACAATCAATCACGGTGCAATGCGCAAGCAACATGATGCAAAAATATGGCATGATATGCGAGATGTGATATGCAATGCATAAGCGTGCTCCAGAAGGAAAAGATTTATCAAGGCATCAACTTGGCAAACCAAGTGTGCCGCTGGAAATATGAGATGATTTCGGTCAAAATCGATATAAAGATCACCGGAAACGGATGCACGGTTTGCAAAAGGCAAGCAAAACAATAATGGCACAATTCTGCGATTAACTGCACGATGCCATCTAGAATGCAACAATAAACTAAGCTACTGTACTCCAACAAAGAAGCAAAGCATAAGACAGTGATCTACTTAAGATGCTTGACAAAACATGAACACTGAGCTACGGCTAAATCACACCAGAGCAGGTTCAAACAAGCATGGAAAAAGTGCAAAAGATATCAGCTTCACAGACTTTGTGAAAATACTAACATGCCAGGAATAACATGAGGAAGCCATGTTTAGAGCAAGCAAACAACAAGCTACGGGAACTTATCATAGCAATGCTAGGCATGGCATGAATCTACTAAATGCATAGAATAAAAGTCCCTTAGTGGCCATGAGCCAAAAAGGCACAGAAGATATGATGGCACTCATGTAAACATAGCAAGTTTCATTAACAGATTCAGACTTAGCAGAAAACTGAGCATGTCATAAACATCATTATGAAGGCATCTTTGCGAGCTCAAATCACTCATCAAAAGACCTTGCTTGACAAGAAAAGCATGGCAACAGGAAGAAGACATTTTTATGAAGCTAACCAAGGCAAGAGCAAGTTCATAGAATGCATGGATCAACTACAACAACCAAGGCAAAATTGATTAACAGGTAAACAATCTGCCAGGAACATTTTATAGCAAAAGTAGAGCAAGATTTAGACATGCTAGGCACTCCATAATTGCAAACAAGGGCATGGATGGATAGAGCATAACCATATGTCCAAATCATCCTTACTGAAGCAACTCAAAACAAGCATGGATCTCACTGTAGAATAATGGTTACATGGCATAAAAATAACAGCAGGAAAAGGACTTGCTAAAATCCTAAGTCCCTGAAATCAGCAATAACACGAAGGCTACTTTGCATGCTTGTGCTAGTCACCACATTGATCACAAAAATACATGGAAAGCACCCCTGTAAATATAGCATGGCATAGATAAAAACACATGTAGATCTCATGCCCATATGATGCACACAACAAATGTGACAAAAAAGACAAATCCTCATAATCTGCTAAGTAACAGGAGGTAACATTTTATAGCACTCTTGCATCAATTATTTGGGCATCACGATGGACTCAAACAAGCATATCACAATGGTACAAAATGTAGAGCACATCATGATGAACATTTCGATATATCATGCGCATGAGATGGAGCTACGGTCACAGAGTTATGATGCAATGAACAGGGGCATAATATGTTGCAGAAATAAAAGACTTAGAGAAAAACCGACCTCTGAAATCCCAGATCTAGGGTTTTGGGCGCGTGGTTCGAGGCTCACCGGGATCTTCGCCGGAGTTGGGGAAGAAGGGGGCCGAAGCGGAGGAGATGGCCGGACCCGGTCGGAGAGGAGGCCAGAGAGGGACTCGTCGTCTGGCGCTCCTCGGGTGAAGCAGCGGCGCGACACGCGGTGACGACCGACGAAGCGGGGCGGCGGGCGGCGAGGCGCGTGGAGGAGGCGGCGTGGCGGAGCAGCGGAGACGGCGGCCGGCGCGGCGGAGGACGAAGTGACGCGGGCACTCGGGCGCGGTTGGCGGCGGCGGGCGGCGACCCGGCCAGGAGGGCCTCGCCTGGGCCCCGGCGGGCCGACGCGGGCGGCGGTGCGGGGAAGTGGGCGCGCGCGTCTCGGTAAATTGAGAGGTGACACGTGGCAGCGGCGAGGGCGTTGGACACGTCTGGCCGGTGGGGAGATATGTCCGGCGGCGCGAGGAGAGGGAGAGCTAGGGTTTCGTCCGCGAATTTGATGAGGGGTGCACATATTTATACCTAGAAGGAGGTAGGAGTGTCCAAATGGAGTGTAGTTTTCGACCACGCGATCGTGATCCGACGGCGGAGGACATGGGAGTGTTTGGGGGTGTTGGGCTGCAACACACACGAGGCCTTTGCGGTTCCCCGGTTAACCGTTGGAGTATCAAACAGACTCCAAATGACACGAAATTTGACAGGCGGTCTATCGGTGGTGTACCAAGGCCGCTTGGAAAATATCGGTCCTTTCCAAGAATGTTTAACACCCGCTCACGAAAAGAGACAAAAGCGGGACGCCGGAGGACGTAGGAGTGTCGGATTGCAAAATGGACAACGGGGAAAATGCTCGGATGCATGGGACGAACACGTATGCAAATGAGATGCACATGATGACATGAAAAAAAATGCAAAACAAAGAAAAAAACACAACCATGAAGGGAATCTCATATTGCATCTCCGGAAAAGGAAGGAGTCGGAGTTACAAATACGGAAATTTGTATCCCAGGCGTTACATCCGGAGAACGGCGTTTTAGTCATCTTGCCCATGAGGCATGGTTCGCAAGTACCAAGTGATTCATAACCAAGTGATTCCAAAAGTCCATCCGAATGGAGTTTCTTCATGCGCTTTACACCAATATGACCTAAATGGCAGTGCCACAAATAAGTTGCACTATCATTATCAACTCTGCATCTTTTGACTTCAATATTATGAATATGTGCATTACTACTATTGGGATTCATCAAAAATAGACCACTCTTCAAGGGTGCATGACCATAAAAGATATTACTCATATAAATAGAACAACCATTATTCTCAGATTTAAATGAATAACCGTCTCGCATCAAACAAGATCCAGATATAATGTTCATGCTCAATGCTGGCACCAAATAACAATTATTCAGGTCTAAAACTAATCCCAAAGGTAGATGTAGAGGTAGCGTGCCGACCGCGATCACATCGACTTTGGAACCATTTCCCACGCGCATCGTCACCTCGTCCTTAGCCAATCTTCGCTTAATCCGTAGTCCCTATTTCGAGCTGCAGATATTAGCAACAAAACTAGTATCAAATACCCAGGTGCTACTGTGAGCATTAGTAAGGTACAGATCAATAACATGTATATCACATATACCTTTGTTCACCTTTCCATCCTTCTTATCCGCCAAATACTTGGGGCAATTCCGCTTCTAGTGACCAATCCATTTGCAGTAGAAGCACTCAGTCTCAGGCTTAGGTCCAGATTGGGCTTCTTCACTTGAGCAGCAACTTGCTTGCCGTTCTTCTTGGAGTTCCCCTTCTTCCCTTTACCTTTTTTCTTGAAACTGGTGGTCTTTTTGACCATCAACACTTGATGCTCCTTCTTGATTTCTACCTCCGCAGCTTTGAGCATCGCGAAGAGCTCCGGAGTAGTCTTATCCATCCCTTGCATATTATAGTTCATCACGAAGCTCTTGTAGCTTGGTGGAAGTGATTGAAGAATTTTGTCAATGACACTATCATCCGGAAGATTAACGCCCAGTTGAATCAAGTGATTGTAGTACCCAGACAATCTGAGTATATGTTCACTTACATAACTATTCTCCTCCATTTTGCAGCTGTAGAACTTATTGGAGACCTCATATCTCTCAATCCGGGCATTTGCTTGAAATATTAACTTCAACTCCTGGAACATCTCATATGCTCCATGATTTTCAAAACGTCGTTGAAGTCCCGGTTCTAAGCCGTAAAGCATGGCACACTGAACTATCGAGTAGTTATCAACACGCGACTGCCGGGCATTCACAATGTCTGTAGTTGCTGGCACGGGTGGTACACCTAGCTGTGCTTCTAGGACGTAATTCTTCTGTGCAAGAATGAGGATAATCCTCAAGTTACGGACCCAGTCCGTGTAATTGCTACCATCATCTTTCAACTTTGCTTTCTCAAGGAACGCATTAAAATTCAACGAAACAATAGCACGAGCCATCTATCTACAACAACATAGACATGCAAAATACTATCAGGTACTAAGTTCATGATAAATTAAAGTTCAAATAATGGAATTAATTTAAGAACTCCCACTTAGATAGACATCCCTCTAATCATCTAAGTGATCACGTGATCCACATCAACTAAACCATGTCCGATCATCACGTGAGATGGAGTAGTTTTCAATGGTGAACATCACTATGTTGATCATATCTACTATATGATTCACGCTCGACCTTTCGGTCTCCAGTGTTCCGAGGCCATATCTGCATATGCTAGGCTCGTCAAGTTTAACCCGAGTATTCTGCGTGTGCAAAACTGGCTTGCACCCGTTGTATGTGAATGTAGAGCTTATCACACCCGATCATCACGTGGTGTCTCGGCACACGAACTTTCGCAACGGTGCATACTCAGGGAGAACACTTATACCTTCAAATTTAGTGAGAGATCATCTTATAATGCTACCGTCGATCTAAGCAAAATAAGATGCATAAAAGATAAACATCACATGTAATCAATATAAGTGATATGATATGGCCATCATCATCTTGTGCCTTTGATCTCCATCTCCAAAGCGCCGTCATGATCACCATCGTCACTGGCTTGACACCTTGATCTCCATCGAAGCATCATTGTCGTCACGCCAACTATTTCTTCCATGACTATCTCTACCGCTTAGTGATAAACTAAATCAATTACATGGCGATTGCATTTCATACAATAAAGCGACAACCATATGCCTCCTGCCAGTTGCCAATAACTGTGTTACCAAACATGATCATCTCATACAATAAAATTTAGCATCATGTCTTGACCATATCACATCACAACATGCCCTCCAAAAATAAGTTAGACGTCCTCTACTTTGTTGTTGCAAGTTTTACGTGGCTGCTACGGGCTTAAGCAAGAACCAATCTTACCTACGCATCAAAACCACAATGATAGTTTGTCAAGTTGGTGCTGTTTTAACCTTCGCAAGGACCGGGCGTAGCCACACTCGGTTCAACTAAAGTTGGAGAAATTGTCACCCGCTAGCCACCTTTGTGCAAAGCACGTCGGGAGAATCGGTCTCGCGTAAGCGTACGCGTAATGTCGGTCCGGGCCGCTTCGTCCAACAATACCGCCGAACCAAAGTATGACATGCTGGTAAACAGTATGACTTATATCGCCCACAACTCACTTGTGTTCTACTCGTGCATATAACATCAACACATAAAACCTAGGCTCGGATGCCACTGTTGGGGAACGTAGTAATTTCAAAAAAATTCCTATGCACACGCAAGATCATGGTGATGCATAGCAACGAGGGGGGAGAGTGTGATCTACATACCCTTGTAGACCGACAGCGAAGCGTTAGCACAACGCGGTTGATGTAGTCGTACGTCTTCACGGCCCGACCGATCAAGCACCGAAACTACAGCACCTCCGAGTTTTAGCACACGTTCAGCTCGATGACGATCCCCGGACTCCTATCCAGCAAAGTGTTGGGGAAGAGTTCCGTCAGCACGACGGCGTGGTGACGATCTTGATGTACTACCGTCGCAGGGCTTCGCCTAAGCACCGCTACAATATTATCGAGGATTATGGTGGAAGGGGGCACCGCACACGGCTAAGAATATGATCACGTGGATCAACTTGTGTGTCTAGGGGTGCCCCCTGCCCCCGTATATAAAGTATCAAGGGGAGGAGGCCGGCCGGCCCCTATGGCGCGCCAAGGAGGAGTCCTCATCCTAGTAGGAGGGGGAAAAAGTGGGGAGGGAGAAGGAAAGGGGGGCGCCAAGGAGGACTCCTACTAGGAGGGGGAAAAAGTGGGGAGGGAGAAGGAAAGGGGGGCGCCGCTCCCCCTCTCCTAGTCCAATTCGGACCAGGGGGAGGAGGCGCGCGGCCCACCTTTGGCTGCCCCTCTCTCTCTCCACTTAGGCCCATATGGCCCATTACTTCTCCCTGGGGGGTTCCAGTAACCTTCCGGCTCTCCAGTTTTCTCCGAAATCACCCGGAACACTTTCGGTGTCCGAATATAGCCGTCCAATATATCAATCTTTATGTCTCGACCATTTCGAGACTCCTCGTTATGTCCGTGATCACATCCGGGACTCCGAACTAAGTTTGGTACATCAAAACTCATAAACACATAATATAACTGTCATCGAAACCTTAAGCGTGCGGACCCTACAGGTTCGAGAACAATGTAGACATGACCGAGACACGTCTTCGGTCAATAACCAATAGCGGAACCTGGATGCTCATATTGGCTCCTACATATTCTACGAAGATCTTTATCGGTCAGACCACATAACAACATACGTTGTTCCCTTTGTCTTCGATATGTTACTTGCCCGAGATTCGACCGTCGGTATCTCAATACCTAGTTCAATCTCGTTACCGGCAAGTCTCTTTACTCGTTTCGTAATACATCACCTCGCAACTAACTCATTAGTTGTAATGCGTGCAAGGCTTATGTGATGTGCATTACCGAGAGGGCCCAAAGATACCTCTCCGACAATCAGAGTGACAAATCATAATCTCGAAATACGCCAACCCAACATTCACCTTTGGAGACACCTGTAGTGCTCCTTTATAATCACCCAGTTACGTTGTGACGTTTGGTAGCACACAAAGTGTTCCTCCGGTAAACGAGAGTTGCATAATCTCATAGTTATAGGAACATGTATAAGTCATGAAGAAAGCAATAGCAACATACTAAACGATCGGGTGCTAAGCTAGTGAAATGGGTCATGTCAATCACATCATTCTTCTAATGATGTGATCCCATTAATCAAATGACAACACATGTCTATGGTTAGGAAACATAACCATCTTCGATTAACGAGCTAGTCAAGTAGAGGCATACTAGTGACGTTTGGTTTGTCTATGTATTCACACAAGTATTATGTTTCCAGATAATACAATTCTAGCATGAATAATAAACATTTATCATGATATAAGGAAATAAAATAATAACATTATTATTGCCTCTAGGGCATATTTCCTTCAGTCTCCCACTTGCACTAGAGTCAATAATCTAGATTACACAGTAATGATTCTAACACCCATGGAGCTTTGGTGTTGATCATGTTTTGCTCGTGGAAGAGGCTTAGTCAACGGGTCTGCTACATTCAGATCCGTATGTATCTTGCAAATCTCTATGTCTCCCACCTGGACTAGATCCCTGATGGAATTGAAGCGTCTCTTGATGTGCTTGGTTCTCTTGTGAAATCTGGATTCCTTTGCCAAGGCAATTGCTCCAGTATTGTCACAAAAGTTTTTCATTGGACCCGATGCACTAGGTATGACACCTAGATCGGATATGAACTCCTTCATCCAGACTCCTTCGTTTACTGCTTCCGAAGCAGCTATGTACTCCGCTTCACATGTAGATCCCGCCACAACGCTTTGTTTAGAACTGCACCAACTAACAGCTCCATCGTTTAATGTAAACACGTATCCGGTTTGCGATTTAGAATCGTACGGATCAGTGTCAAAAGCTTGCATCAACGTAACCATTTACGATGAGCTCTTTGTCACCTCCATATATGAGAAACATATCCTTAGTCCTTTTCAGGTATTTCAGGATGTTCTTGACCGCTGTCCAGTGATCCACTCCTGGATTACTTTGGTACCTCCCTACTAGACTTATAGCAAGACACACATCAGGTCTGGTACACAACATTGCATACATGATAGAGCCTATGGCTGAAGCATAGGGAACATCTTTCATTTTCTCTCTATCTTCTGCATTGGTCGGACTTTGAGTCTTACTCAATTTCACACCTTGTAACACATGCAAGAATCCTTTCTTTTCTTGATCCATTTTGAACTTTTTCAAAACTTTGTCAAGGTATGTGCTTTGTGAAAGTCCAATTAAGCGTCTCGATCTGTCTCTATAGATCTTGCTGCCCAATATGTAGGCAGCTTCACCTAGGTCTTTCATTGAAAAACTTTTATTCAAGTATCCTTTTATGCTATCCAGAAATTCTATATCATTTCCGATTAGTAATATGTCATCTACATATAATATCAGAAATGCTACAGAGCTCCCACTCACTTTCTTGTAAATACAGGCTTCTCCAAAAGTCTGTATAAAACCAAATGCTTTGATCACACTATCAAAGAATTTATTCCAACTCCGAGAGGCTTGCACTAGTCCATAAATGGATCGCTGGAGCTTGCACACTTTGTTAGCTCCCTTTGGATCGACAAAACCTTCCAGCTGCATCATATACAACTCTTCTTGCAGAAATCCATTCAGGAATGCAGTTTTCACATCCATTTACAGAATTTCATAATCATAAAATGCGGCAATTGCTAACATGATTCGGACAGACTTAAGCATCGCTACAGGTGAGAAGGTCTCATCGTAGTCAATCCCTTGAACTTGCCGAAAACCTTTTGCGACAAGTCGAGCTTTGTAGACAGTAACATTACCGTCAGCGTCAGTCTTCTTCTTGAAGACCCATTTATTCTCAATCGCTTGCCGATCATTGGGCAAGTCAACCAAAGTCCATACTTTGTTCTCACACATGGATCTGGGCTCACCATCGCTTCTTCATAGTTCGTAGGTTCATCATGATCTAGTAGCATGACTTCCAGAACAGGATTACCGTACCACTCTGGCGCGGATCTTACTCTGGTTGATCTACGAGGTTCAGTAGTATCTTGTTTTGAAGTTTCATGATCATTATCATTAGCTTCCTCACTAATTGGTGTAGGTGTCATAGAAACTGGTTTCTGTGATGTACTACTTTCCAATAAGGGAGCAGGTACAGTTACCTCGTCAAGTTCTACTTTCCTCCCACTCACTTCTTTCGAGAGAAACTCCTTCTCTAGAAAGTTTCCGAATTTAGCAACAAAAGTCTTGCCTTCGGATCTGTGATAGAAGGTGTATCCAATAGTTTCCTTTGGATATCCTATGAAGACACATTTCTCCGATTTGGGTTCGATCTTATCAGGTTGAAGCTTTTTCACATAAGCATCGCAGCCCCAAACTTTCAGAAATGACAACTTTGGTTTCTTGCCAAACCACAGTTCATAAGGCGTTGTCTCAATGGATTTTGATGGTGCCCTATTTAACGTGAATGTGGCCGTCTCTAGAGCATATCCCCAAAACGATAGCGGTAAATCAGTAAGAGACATCATAGATCGCACCATATCTAGTAAAGTACGATTATGACGTTCGGACACACCATTACGCTGTGGTGTTCCGGGTGGCGTGAGTTGCGAAACTATTCCACATTGTTTCAAATGTACACCAAACTCGCAACTCAAATATTCTCCTCCACGATCAGATCGTAGGAATTTTATTTTCTTGTTACGATGATTTTCAACTTCACTCTGAAATTCTTTGAACTTTTCAAATGTTTCAGACTTATGCTTCATTAAGTAGATATACCCATATCTGCTTAAGTCATCTGTGAAGGTGAGAAAATAACGATATCCGCCACGAGCCTCAACATTCATCGGACCACATACATCTGTATGTATGATTTCCAACAAATCCGTTGCTCTCTCCATAGTACCGGAGAACGGTGTTTTTGTCATCTTACCCATAAGGCACGGTTCGCAAGTACCAAGTGATTCATAATCAAGTGGTTCCAAAAGCCCATCAGTATGGAGTTTCTTCATGCGCTTTACACCGATATGACCCAAACGGCAGTGCCACAAATAAGTTGCACTATCATTATCAACTCTGCATCTTTTGGCTTCAACATTATGAATATGTGTGTCACTACTATCGAGATTTAATAAGAATAGACCACTCTTTAAGGGTGCATGACCATAAAAGATATTACTCATATAAATAGAACAACCATTATTCTCTGATTTAAATGAATAGCCATCTCGCATCAAACAAGATCCAGATATAATGTTCATGCTTAACGCTGGCACCAAATAACAATTATTTAGGTCTAATACTAATCCCGAAGGTAGATGTAGAGGTAGCGTGCCGACTGCGATCACATCGACTTTGGAACCATTTCCCACGCGCATCGTCACCTCGTCACTAGCCAATCTTCGCTTAATCCGTTGTCCCTGTTTCGAGTTGCAAATATTAGCAACAGAACCAATATCAAATACCCAGGTGCTACTGCGAGCATTAGTAAGGTACACATCAATAACATGTATATCACATATACCTTTGTTCACCTTGCCATCCTTCTTATCCGCCAAATACTTGGGGAAGTTCCGCTTCCAGTGACCAGTCTGCTTGCAGTAGAAGCACTCAGTTTCAGGCTTAGGTCCAGGTTTGGGTTTCTTCTCTTGAGTAGCAACTTGCTTGCTGTTCTTTTTGAAGTTCCCCTTCTTCTTCCCTTTTCCCTTTTTCTTGAAACTAGTGGTCTTGTTGACCATCAACACTTGATGCTCCTTCTTGATTTCTACCTCCGCAGCTTTCAGCATTGCGAAGAGCTCGGGAATAGTCTTATTCATCCCTTGCATATTATAGTTCATCACGAAGCTCTTGTAGCTTGGTGGCAGTGATTGGAGAATTCTATCAATGACGCAATCATCTGGAAGATTAACTCCCAATTGAATCAAGTGCTTATTATACCCAGACATTTTGAGTATATGCTCACTGACAGAACTGTTCTCCTCCATCTTGCAGCTATAGAACTTATTGGAGACTTCATATCTCTCAATCCGGGCATTTGCTTGAAATATTAACTTCAACTCCTGGAACATCTCATATGCTCCATGACGTTCAAAACGTCGTTGAAGTCCCGATTCTAAGCCGTAAAGCATGGCACACTGAACTGTCGAGTAGTCATCAGCTTTGCTCTGCCAGACATTCATAACATCTGGTGTTGCTCCAACAGTAGGCCTGGCACCGAGCGGTGCTTCCAGGACGTAATTCTTCTGTGCAGCAATGATGATAATCCTCAAGTTACGGACCCAGTCCATGTAATTGCTACCATCATCTTTCAACTTTGCTTTCTCAAGGAACACATTAAAATTCAACGGAACAACAGCACGGGCCATCTATCTACAATCAAACATAAACAAGCAAGATACTATCAGTTACTAAGTTCATGATAAATTTAGGTTCAATTAATCATATTACTAAGGTACTCCCACTTAGATAGACATCCCTCTAATCCTCTAAGTGATTACGTGATCCAAATCAACTAAACCATGTCCGATCATCACGTGAGATGGAGTAGTTTCATTGGTGAACATCGCTATGTTGATCATATCTACTATATGATTCACGCTTGACCTTTCGGTCTCTGTGTTCTGAGGCCATATCTGTATATGCTTGGCTCGTCAAGTATAACCTGAGTATTCTGCGTGTGCAACTGTTTTGCACCCGTTGTATTTGAACGTAGAGCCTATCACACTCGATCATCACGTGGTGTCTAAGCACGAAGAAATTTCGCAACAGTGCATACTCAGGGAGAACACTTCTTGATAATTAGTGAGAGATCATCTTAAAATGCTACCGTCAATCAAAGCAAGATAAATGCATAAAAGATAAACATCACATGCAATCAATATAAGTGATATGATATGGCCATCATCATCTTGTGCTTGTGATCTCCATCTTCGAAGCACCGTCATGATCACCATCATCACCGGCGCGACACCTTGATCACCATCGTAGCATCGTTGTCGTCTTTCCAATCTTATGCTTCCACGACTATCGCAACCGCTTAGTGATAAAGTAAAGCATTACAGCGCAATTGCATTGCATAAAATAAAGCGACAACCATATGGCTCCTGCCAGTTGCCGATAATTTGGTTACAAAACATGATCATCTCATACAATAAAATTTAGCATCATGTCTTGACCATATCACATCACAACATGCCCTGCAAAAACAAGTTAGACGTCCTCTACTTTGTTGTTATAAGTTTTACGTGGCTGCTACGGGCTTAAGCAAGAACCAATCTTACCTACGCATCAAAACCACAACGATAGTTTGTCAAGTTGGTGCTGTTTTAACCTTCGCAAGGACCGGGCGTAGCCACACCCAGTTCAACTAAAGTTGGAGAAACTATCACCCGCTAGCCACCTTTGTGCAAAGCACGTCGGGAGAACCGGTCTCGCGTAAGCGTACGCGTAATGTCGGTCCGGATCGCTTCGTCCAACAATACCGCCAAACCAAAGTATGACATGCTGGTTAGCAGTTTGACTTATATCGCCCACAACTCACTTGTGTTCTACTCGTGCATATAACATCAACACATAAAACCTAGGCTCGGATGCCATTGTTGGGGAACGTAGTAATTTCAAAAAAATTCCTACGCACACGCAAGATCATGGTGATGCATAGCAACGAGAGGGGAGAGTGTGATCTACGTACCCCTGTAGACCGACAGCGGAAGCGTTAGCACAACGCGGTTGATGTAGTCATACGTCTTCACGGCCCGACCGATCAAGCACCGAAACTACGGCACCTCCGAGTTTTAGCACACATTCAGCTCGATGACGATCCCTGGACTCCGATCCAGCAAAGTGTCGGGGAAGAGTTCCGTCAGCACGACGGCATGGTGACGATCTTGATGTACTACCGTCGCAGGGCTTCGCCTAAGCACCGCTACAATATTATCGAGGATTATGGTGGAAGGGGGCACCGCACATGGCTAAGAATATGATCACGTGGATCAACTTGTGTGTCTAGGGGTGCCCCTTGCCCCCGTATATAAAGGATCAAGGGGAGGAGGCCGGCCGGCCCCTATGGCGCGCCAAGGAGGAGTCCTCCTCCTAGTAGGCGTAGGACTCCTACTAGGAGGGGTAAAGAAGTGTGGAGGGAGAAGGAAGGGGGGCACCGCCCCCCCCCTCTCCTAGTCCAATTCAGACCAGTGGGAGGAGGCATGCGGCCCACCTTTGGCTTCCCCTCTCTCTCTCTCCACTTAGGCCCATATGTCCCATTACTTCTCCCGGGGGGTTCCGGTAACCCTCCGGCTCTCCGGTTTTCTCCGAAATCACCCGGAACACTTCCGGTGTCCGAATATAGCCGTCCAATATATCAATCTTTATGTCTCAACCATTTCGAGACTCCTCGTTATGTCTGTGATCACATCCGGGACTCCGAACTAACTTCGGTACATCAAAACTCATAAACTCATAATATAACTATCATCGAAACCTTAAGCGTGCGGACCCTACGGGTTCGAGAACAATGTAGACATGACCGGGACACGTCTCCGGTCAATAAACAATAGCGGAAACTGGATTCTCATATTGGCTCCTACATATTCTACGAAGATCTTTATCGGTCAGACCGCATAACAACATACGTTGTTCCCTTTGTCTTCGATATGTTACTTGCCCAAGATTCGATCGTCGGTATCTCAATACCTAGTTCAATCTCGTTACCGGCAAGTCTCTTTACTCGTTTCGTAATACATCATCTCACAACTAACTCATTTGTTGTAATGCTTGCAAGGCTTATGTGATGTGCATTACCGAGAGGGCCCAGAGATACCTCTCCGACAATCGGAGTGACAAATCCTAATCTCGAAATACGCCAACTCAACATTCACCTTTGGAGACACCTGTAGAGCTCCTTTATAATCACCCAGTTACATTGTGATGTTTGGTAGCACACAAAGTGTTCCTCCGGGAAACGGGAGTTGCATAATCTCATAGTTATAGGAACATGTATAAGTCATGAAGAAAGCAATAGCAACATACTAAACGATCGGGTGCTAAGCTAATGGAATGGGTCATGTCAATCACATCATTCTCCTAATGATGTGATCCCATTAATCAAATGACAACACATGTATATGGTTAGGAAACATAACCATCTTCGATTAACGAGCTAGTCAAGTAGAGGCATACTAGTGAAATTTGGTTTGTCTATGTATTCACACAAGTATTATGTTTCCGGATAATACAATTCTAGCATGAATAATAAACATTTATTATGATATAAGGAAATAAAATAATAACATTATTATTGCCTCTAGGGCATATTTCCTTCAAGATCATGGTGATGCATAGCAACGAGAGGGGAGAGTGTCGTCCACGTACCCTCGTAGACCGTAAGCGGAAGCATTATAAGAACGCGGTTGATGTAGTCGTACGTCTTCACGATCGACCCATCCTTGTACCGGACGTACGACACCTCCGCGATCTGCACACATTCAGCTCGGTGACGTCCCATGAACTCACGATCCAGTAGAGCTTCGAGGGAGAGTTCTGTCAGCACGATGATATGATGATGGTGTTGATGAAGCTACCGATGCAGAGCTTCGCCTAAGCACCGCTACGATATGACCGAGGTGGATTATGGTGGAGGGGGCACTGCACATGGTTAAAAGATCAATGATCAACTTGTGTGTCCTGGGGTGCCCCCTGCCCCCGTATATAAAGGAGCAAGGGGGGAGGCCGGCTGTCCCTAGGAGGGCGCACCAAGAGGAGGATTCCTCCTCCTAGTGGGAGTAGGACTCCCCTTTCCTAGTCCCACTAGGAGGGGGAAGGAAGGAGTGGGAGAGGGGAAAGGCAAGGGGGGCGCCGCCCCCTTCCTTGTCCTATTTTGACTCAAGGGGAGGTGGCGCATGGCCTGCCCTGGCCGGCCCCTCTCTCTCTCCACTAGGGCCCATTAAGGCCCATTAGTCCCCAGGGGGTTCCGGCAACCCCTCCGGCACTTCGGTTTTCTCCGAGATCACCCAAAACCCTTCCGGTGTCCGAATGTAGCGGTCCAATATATCAATCTTTATGTCTCAACCATTTCGAGACTCCTCGTCATGTACGTGATCACATCTGGGACTCCAAACTACCTTCGGTACATCAAAACACATAAACTCATAATACCGATCATCATCGAACGTTAAGCATGCGGATCCTACGGGTTCAAGAACTATGCAGACATGACCGAAACTCATCTCCGGTCAATAACCAATAGCGGAACCAGGATGGTCATATTGGTTCCTACATATTCTACGAAGATATTTATCGGTCAAACCGCATAACAACATACGTTGTTCCCTTTGTCATCGGTATGTTACTTGCCCGAGATTTGATCGTCGGTATCTCAATACCTAGTTCAATCTCGTTACCGGCAAGTCTCTTTACTCATTCCGTAATACATCATCCCGCAACTAACTCATTAGTTGCATTGCTTGCAAGGCTTATAGTGATGTGCATTACCGAGAGGGCCCAGAGATACCTCTTTGACAATCGGAGTGACAAATCCTAATCTTGATCTATGCCAACTCAACAAGTACCATCGGAGACACCTGTAGAGCACCTTTATAATCACCCAGTTATGTTGTGACGTTTGGTAGCACACAAAGTGTTCCTTCGCTATTCAGCAGTTGCATAATCTCATAGTCATAGGAACATGTATAATTCATGAAGAAAGCAATAGCAATATAATAAATGATCAAAATGCTAAGCTAACAGAAATGGGTCAAGTCAATCACATCATTCTCTAATGATGTGATCCCGTTAATCAAATGACAACTCCCGTCTATGGTTAGGAAACTCAACCATCTTTGATTCAACGAGCTAGTCAAGTAGATGCATACTAGTGACACTTTATTTGTCTATGTATTCACACATGTACTAAGTTTCTGGTTAATACAATTCTAGCATGAATAATAAACATTTATCATGATATAAGGAAATATAAATAACATCTTTATTATTGCCTCTAGGGCATATTTCCTTTATGGTGAAGTTACCAACGCAGGGCTTCGCCTAAGCACTACGACAATATGACCGAGGCGGAAATCTATGGATGGGGGCACCACACACGGCTAAGAAATCAACCTGTGTGTCTATGGGGTGCCCCTCCCCCGTATATAAAGGAGTGGAGGAGGGGGCCGGCTGGCCTCATAGGGCGCGCCCCAAGGGGGGAAATCCTACTGTAACATCCCAAATTTTCAATTTGGAATGTTATACATTAGATCATCATTGCATATCATATTTTATTGCAATTTGGTTTGATCCTAGAAATTCTACGCAACTCAATGACCCACGGAGAGAGTTGGGGATTTCGTTATTTTCATATTCGAGTTTTCTCGAATTTTGAAAAGAGGATCGTTTGATTTTAATTATTTTCTCTTCGAATATTTATTTTATAAAAATAAAAGAGAGAGGATAAAATTATTTCCTCAAAATAAGGAAATATCGGAGATTTAATATTAAAATCAAATAATATTTTTATGCGGAGTTTTATCGCTATTTTATTTGAATTAGGAAAAATATGTGTTTCTCAAAATTGCATTTTAGGCCCAAATAAATGTTCACCTTGTCTGGCTTATTTTTAGAGGATGGGGAAAATTTATTTTGGGATTTTTGGAGTCCGTTTAGTATTTCTTTTCTTTCTTTTTCCGCACGTCGAATTTTTTTTAAAAAAATCAAACAAACTCCGGGGCGTACCTGAGCGGGACTCCGCCCGGGGGGGCTTTATAAGCCGCCGCCGCGAGCCGCCCGAGGCCCAGCCCCACCGCAAGCCCACCCGCGCCCAAACCCTAGCCGCGCCGCATCGAGCCGCCGCTGCGCGCCTGCGCGCCCCGCCGCCGCCGTTGTCGCCTCGCGCCACCACTGCCGCCTGCGCGCCCCGCCACTGCCGTTGCCGCCCCGCGCCGCCACCCGCCGCCTCGCCGGAGCCGCCCCACCCCCGCCGTTTTCTCACAGGACCTCGCCGGACTCGAGGTAGCCTCCTCGGTTTTCGTGAGAAAACCGATCGTTTTTTTTCAAAAACCCTAGATCCGTTTTTTAGATCGGTTCGGTTTTTTTTCTAGTTTAGTTATTTAGCGAACGCCTGTTCGTATGTTCGTTTTAACGAACGGTTTTCATCCATTAGCCGCAGACAGTGAACGGTCATTCGTTAGCCTGTTCGTCAGTTTTTCTTTTTCTCGGATTTTTCGCGATTATTTTCAATCGCGATTTCTGATCTGTTTTTCGTTTTAGTATAACTTTTTGCTCGTTTAACGGAATCAGGCGATTTAAGCGCCTAGAGTTTCGTCTCGAAGCCCTCTTTCTGTTTAATCAACTTAAACAAGTTTTTGCTACTGTAAAATTTGACTATAGTCCAGATTAGTAAACGCAGCTTGTTTCTTTCGCCGTTTGAGTTTTGTTGCTTCGTTCGATTTGATTCTTTTTGCAAACCGGAGTTCTTAAGTTGAACTTTCTGGTTAGATCTCTTATTTGAGTTTTACCCGTGCCCTTGCTTGACTGCTTATTGTATGCTTGTTTGATTGCGATAGAGTACCCGAAGTGCGAAGCGTGCTACATCCAGTCTCTAGGTTTCTCGGATCATCAGCAAGGCAAGTAACACTTTGATTATATCTCTTTACTACCCAGTTTTATTGCATTAGATCAACCCTCCAACAATTGCATGGTTAGGATCTGAATAAATTGTGGGCTGGGAAGTAGATGAGGTAGTACCTATTCACCTGTTTTATTATCAAACCTTGGGAGTTATTTCTACGTTATGCTTATATTGCCATGCTATGCTTGTAGACGTGGATTGGGTTTGAGAGTGTCCATGATAGATGTGAGTTGTTAATTAATGGTTAACTTAAGGTGGCAACTTTAATACACATCTGGGTGGATTGAGGCACCTGGGGAAACCAGTGATTGCCTGTATTTTTGGAAATCCTGGGTTACCGTGTGATTTTCCTATGGACCGCCACCCAGGCTCAAAGGGATCATAAGATTATTCATGCTGGAAACTTCCGTGTGCAGGCACATGTCATTATGGGCTCTGGCATAGTTGAGTAAGTTGTGGGAAACCTTTCCATGATGGGCTAGCAGATGTAGGGGATTGTAGGTGTACCGGCCTATCTATCTGTTAAGGGGACCTCTTTAGAAAGACTTTGTCTCGGTCATCCGTTTCTCAAACATTATGTAGTGCGAGAAATTCAACGGAGGAGATCGAGTCATGTGGGGAAAAGTGCACAAACCTCTGCAGAGTGTACAAACTAATCATGATTACTCGTGTCCCCGTTTATGGACATCTTGAGTATCTGGTTCTTGGATTATCATGTTGATCTCATCACTCTAAATTAATTTTATTAGGTTATTAATTACCTTTTAATTGGGATTTGAGATGGGGTTTACCATTCTCAATGTTTTTCAACCAACTTTGTAGTTAAATAAAATATATTCCTTTGTAGTAGAAAAAAATTGGCTTTTCGCAAAACCTATTAACCATACAGCCTCCACCAGCCATATATGCATGTAGTGATAACTTTACATTGTTCATTACTTTCTTGTGTTACACTGCCAGCATATTCCATGTGCTGACCCGTTTCGGGCTGCAACATATCATGTTGCAGACTTTTCAGACGATGAGTAAGGAGCTTTAGGTCGTGGTATTTCACTCAGTGATGTCGTTGGAGTTGATGGACTCACTTTATCTTCCAAGCCTTCCACTGTTATCGTATTAGATGGCCTTAAGCCATATTTATTGTAATAAGTTCTCTTTTGAGACATTCGATATAATAAGTGCGTGATTGATACTCTGTTATAAATCCTCAAGTACTATGCGTGTCAGCATTACCGATCCAGGGATGACATTAATGCACAGAGATCAGACTGTTTGAGGTCTGGTCGCTACACCTACTCATACTAGGAGTAGGTTCCCCCTTTCCTAGTCCAACTAGGAGGGGAAGGAAAGGGGGCCGGCCCCCTCCCCAATTCAGATTTTGCTTGGGGGCGCGCTCCTCCTCTCTCCCACTAAAGCCCATGAAGGCCCATTAACCCCCCCCCACCCGGGGGGGGGGGGATGTTCCGGTAACCCCCAAGTACTCCGGAAACCCGAACCTATACGAAACCTTTTCAGTGTCCAGACATAACCTTCCAATATATCAATCTTCATGTCTCGACCATTTTGAGACTCCTTGTCATGTCCGTGATCACATCCGGGACTCCGAACAACCTTCGGTACATCAAATCACATAACTCATAATACATATCGTCATCGAACGTTAAGTGTGCGGACCCTACGGGTTCGAGAACTATGTAGACATGACCGAGACACATATCCGATCAATAACGAATAGCAGAACCTGGATGCTCATATTGGCTCATACATATTCTATGAATATCTTTATCGGTCAAACTGCATAACAACATACATTGTTCCCTTTGTCATTGGTATGTTACTTGCCCGAGATTCGATCATTGGTATCATCATACCTAGTTCAATCTCATCACCGGCAAGTCTCTTTACTTGTTCCGTAATGCATCATCCTGTGACTAACTCATTAGTCACGTTGCTTGCAAGGCTTATAGTGATATGCATTACCGAGAGGGACCAGAGATACCTCTCGAACATTCGGAGTGACAAATCCTAATCTCGATCTATGCCAACTCAAAAAACACCATCGGAGACACCTGTAGAGCATATTTATAATCACCCAGTTATGTTGTGACGTTTGATAGCACACTAAGTGTTCCTTCGGTATTCGGGAGTTGCATAATCTCATAGTCATCGGAACATGTATAAGTCATGAATAAAGCAATAGCAACAAACTAAAGATCAAAGTTCTAAGCTAACGGATGGGTCTTGTCCGTCACATCATTCTCTAATGATGTGATCCTGTTCATCAAATGACAACACATGTCCATGGCTAGGAAACTTAACCATCTCTGATTAACGAGCTAGTCAAGTAGAGGCATACTAGGGACACTCTGTTTGTCCATGTATTCACACATGTACTAAGTTTCCGGTTAATACAATTCTAGCATGAATAATAAACATTTATCATGACATAAGGAAATATAACTAACAACTTTATTATTGCCTCTAGAGCATATTTCCTTCAGTCTCCCACTTGCACTAGAGTCAATAATCTAGTTCACATCGTCGTGTGATTTCACACCAATATTTCACATCTTTATGTGATTAGTGCACATCTTCATGTGACTAATACCCAAAGGGTTTACAGGAGTCAATAATCTAGTTCACATCCCTATGTGATTAACACCCAAAGAGTGATCACGTTTTGCTTGTGAGAGAAGTTTAGTCTACGGGTATGCAACATTCAGATCTGTATGTATTTTGCAAATTTCTATGTCTACAATACTCTGCATGAAGCTACTCTAGCTAATTGCTCCCACTTTAAATATGTATCTAGATCGAGACTTAGAGTCATCTAGATCGGTGTAAAAAGCTTGCATCGACGTAACTCTTTACGATGAACTCTTTTATCACCTCCATAACCAAGAAATATTTCCTTAGTCCTCTAGGGATAATTTTGACCGCTGTCCAGTGATCTACTCCTAGATTACTATTGTACTCCCTTGCCAAAATCATGCTAAGGTATACAATAGGTCTGGTACACATCATAGCATACTTTATAGAATCCATGACTGAGGCATAGGGAATGACTTTTCATTCTCTTTCTATTTTCTGCCATGGCCGGGTTTTGAGTCTTTACTCAATTTCACACCTTACAACTCAGGCAAGAACTCCTTCTTTGACTGATACATTTTGAACTCCTTCAAAATCTTATGAAGGTATGTAGTCATCGAAAGTCTTATCAAGTGTATTGATCTATCTTTATAGATCTTGATGCCCAATATGTAAGTAGCTTTATAGGTAATTCTTTATTTGAAAAACTCCTTTCAAATTCTCCTTTATGCTTTTCAGAAAATTCTACATCATTTCTGATCAACAATATGTCATTCACATATACTTATTAGAAAGGTTGTAGTGCTCCCACTCACTTTCTTGTAAATACAGGATTCACCGCAAGTCTGTATAAAACTATATGCTTTGATCAACCCATCAAAGTGTATATTCCAACTCCGAGATGCTTGCACCAGTCCATAGATGGATCGCTGGAGCTTGCACACTTTGTTAACACCTTCAGGATTGACAAAACCTTCTGGTTGCATCATATACAACTCTTTTTTTTTAATAAATCCATTAAGGAATGTAGTTTTGATATCCATTTGCCAGATTTCATAAAATGCGGCAACTGCTAACATGATTCAGACAGATTTTTTAAGCATCGATACGAGTGAGAAAATCTCATCGTAGTCAACACCTTGAACTTGTCAAAAACCTTTTGCGACAATTCAAGATTTGTAGATAGTAACACTACTATCAACGTCCATATTCCTCTTGAAGATCCATTTATTTTGAATGGCTCACCGATCATTGGGCAAGTCAATCAAAGTCCATACTTTGTTCTCATACATGGATCCCATCTCAGATTTCATGGCCTTAAGCCATTTCACGGAATCTAGGCTCATCATCGCTTCCTCATAGTTCGTAGGTTCGTCATGGTCTAGTAACATGACTTCCAGAACAGGATTGCCGTTCCACTCTGGTGCGGAACGTACTCTGGTTGTCCTACGAGGTTTAGTAGTAACTTGATCTAAAGTTTCATGATCATCATCATTAACTTCCTCACTAATTGGTGTAGGCATCACTGGAACTGATTTCTCTGATGAACTACTTTCAAATTCGGGAGAAGGTACAATTACCTCATCAAGTTCTACTTTCCTCCCACTCACTTCTTTCAAGAGAAACTCCTTCTCTAGAAAGGATCCACTCTTAGCAACAAGGATCTTGCCTTCGGATCTGTGATAGAAGGTGTACCCAACAGTTTCTTTTGGGTATCCTATGAAGACACACTTCTCCGATTTGGGTTTGAGCTTATGAGGCTGAAACTTTTTCACATAAGCATTGCAACCCCAAACTTTAAGAAAGGACAGCTTAGGTTTCTTGCTAAACCATAGTTCATATGATGTCATCTCAAGGATTTTTAGACGGTGCCCTATTTAACATGAATGCAGCTGTCTGTAATGCATAACCCCAAAATGATAGTGGTAAATCGGTAAGAGACATCATAGATCGCACCATATCTAATAAAGTACGGTTATGATGGTCGGACACACCATTACGCTGTGGTGTTCCAGGTGGCGTGAGTTGTGAAACTATTCAACATTGCTTCAACTGAAGGCCAACCTCGTAACTCAAATATTTCGTCTCCGTGATCAGATCGTAGAAACTTTATTTTCTTGTTACGATGATTCTCCACTTCACTATGAAATTCTTTGATCTTTTCAAACATTTCAGACTTGTGTTTCATTAAGTAGATATACTCATATATACTCAAATCATCCTTGAAGGTCAGAAAATAACGATATCCGCCGCGAGCCTCAACACTCATCGGACCACATACATCGGTATGTATTATTTCCAACAAGTCAGTGGCTTGATCCATTGTTTCGGAGAACAGAGTCTTAGTCATCTTGCGCATGAGGCATGGTTCGCAAGCATGAAATGATTCATAATCAAGTGATTCCAAAAGTCCATCCGCATGGAGTTTCTTCATGCGCTTTACACCAATATGACCTAAATGCCAGTGCCACAAGTATGTTACACTGTCATTATCAACTTTGCATCTTTTGGCATCAATATTATGAATATGTGTATCATTACGATCGAGATTCAATAAACCATTTATATTAAGTGTATGACCACAGAAGGTTTTATTCATGTAAACAGAACAACAATTATTCTTTGACTTAAATGAATAACCGTATTGCAATAAACATGATCTCATCATATTCATGCTCAATGCAAACACCAAATAACATTTGTTTTAGGTTCAACACTAATCCCGAAGGTAAAAGGAGTGTGCGATGTTGATCTTATCAACCTTGGAATTATTTCCAACACACATCGTCACCTCGCCCTCAACTAGTCTCTGTTCATTTTCTAACTCCTGTTTCAAGTTACTAATCATAGCAACTGAACCAATATCAAATACCCAGGGGCTACTATGAACACTAGTAAAGTACACATCAATAACATGTATATTATATATACTTTTGTTCACTTTGCCATCCTTCTTATCCGCTAAGTATTTAGGGCAGTTCCGCTTCCAGTGACCCTTTCCTTTGCAGTAGAAGCACTCAGTTTCAGGCTTGGGTCTATCTTTGGGCTTCCTAATGGGAGTGGCAACTTGCTTGCCATTCTTCTTGAAGTTCCCTTTCTTTCCCTTGCCCTTTTACTTGAAACTAGTGGTCTTGTCAACCATCAACACTTGATGCTTTTATTGATTTCTACCTTCCCCCATTTTAGCATCGCGAAGAGCTCGAGAATCGTTTTACATCATCCCTTGCACATTATAGTTCATCACTAAGTTCCAGTAACTTGGTGATAGTGACTAGAGAACTTTGTCAATCACTATCTTATCTGGAATATTAACTCCCACTTGATTCATGCAATTGTAGTACCCAGACAACTGAGCACATGCTCACTGGTTGAGCTATTCTCCTCCATATTGTAGGAAAAGTACTGTCAGAGGTCTCATATCTCTCGACACGGGCATGAGCCTGAAATAGTAATTTCAACTCTTGGGACATCTTATATGCTCCGTGGTGTTCAAAACATTTTTGAAGTCCCGGTTCTAAGCCGTAAAGTATGGCGCACTAAACTATCAAGTAGTCATCATACCGAGCTTGTCAAACGTTCATAACGTCTGCATCTGGTCTTGCAAAAGGTCTGTCACCTAGAGGTGCATCAAGGACATAATTCTTCTGTGCAGCAATGAGGATAATCCTCAGATCACGGATCCAGTCCGCATCATTGCTACTATTATCTTTCAACTTATTTTTCTCTAGGAACATATCAAAAATAAACGGGGAGCTATAACGCGAGCTATTGATCTACAACATAATTTGCAAATACTATCAGAACTAAGTTCATGATAAATTAAATTTCAATTAATCATATTACTTAAGAACTCCCACTTAGATAGACATCACTCTAGTCATCTAAATGATCACGTGATCCATATCAACTAAACCATATCCGATCATCACGTGAGATGGAGTAGTCTTCAATGGTGAACATCACTATGTTGATCATATCTACTATATGATTCACGTTGAACCTTTTGGTCTCAGTGTTCCGAGGCCATATCTGCATATGCTAGGCACGTCAAGTTTAACCTATGTATTCCGCGTGTGCAAAACGGCTTGCACCCGTTGTATGTGAACATAGAGATTATCACACCCGATCATCACGTGGTGTCTCGGCACGGCGAATTGTCGCAACGGTGCATACTCACAGAGAACACTTATACCTTGAAATTTAGTGAGGGGTCATCTTATAATGCTACCGCCGTACTAAGCAAAATAAGATGCATAAAAGATAAACATCACATGCAATCAAAATATGTGATATGATATGGCCATCATCATCTTGTGCCTTTGATCTCCATCTCCAAAGTACCGTCATGATCTCCATCGTCGCCGGCATGACACCATGATCTCCATCATCTTGATCTCTATCAACGTGTCGTCACATGGTCGTCTCGCCAACTATTGCTATCACATAGCGATAAAGTAAAGCAATTATATGGCGCTTGCCTCTTATATAATAAAGAGACAACCATAAGGCTCCTACCAGTTGTCGATAACTTTAACAAAACATGATCATCTCATACAACAATTTATATAATCATGTATTGACCATATCACATCACAACATGCCCTGCAAAAACAAGTTAGACGTCCTCTACTTTGTTGTTGCAAGTTTTCACGTGGCTGCTACGGGCTTAGCAAGAACCGTTCTTACCTACGCATCAAAAACCACAACGATTTTTCATCAAGTGTGCTGTTTTAACCTTTAAACAGGACCGGGCGTAGTCACACTCGATTCAACTAAAGTTGGAGAAACAGACACCCACTACCCACCTGTGTGCGAAGCACGTCGGTAGAACCAGTCTCATGAACGCGGTCATGTAATGTCGGTCTGGGCCGCTTCACCCAACAATACCGCCGAATCAAAGTATGACATGCTGTCACATCCCTAGCTTCTGGTGCTGCCTAGTGTTTGCATCATGTTTAAATTTTGAAACTTGAACTGAGGAAATTTGGAAGCCTCAAAAACTTAAATAAAAGAAGGGCAAAAACCCTAAAATCTCATTCATTGTTCCAAAATGCTCTTCTTAAATGTTTGATAATTTTTGGCAAGGGTTCTGGTCCCAACCAAAATATTGAACATTTTTAAGGATTTATTTTTGGGACTTTGAATTTAAATCATTAGCTATTTTAATTTGAATTATATTCATATAATTAGAATATAATTTCAAATACCCCTGAAATATTTTGTGAGCTTTTGGAAAAGTCCTTCTAGAAAAATAAAAATATTCAGAGGAGTTTTTGGCATTGTTTGAATTTGTTTAAATTCAAAACAATGGCAAAAGATATTAATAAAAGAAAAACAGAACAGAAATATAAAACAAGAGAGAGAATCTTACCTGGCGCTCACCTGGTAGCCAACCGGCCCAGCACTGCAGCTGGCCGGCCCAGCCCCCCACTGCAGCCCTCCGTCGTCTTCCACCCTCGTCCCGAAGCAGCTGCGTGCCTGGCGCGCAGGCGAGCTGTGCCAGCTCCTCCCTGCCTGCCTGGCTACCCCCTCGTCACCCTGGTCGCCTCCCACGACGCCACGCAACCCCCCCGACGCTCTCTCACTCTCCTCGCTCCTCCCCCCTCCTCTGTTTCTCACACGCAGCCACCGAGCGGAGCTCGTCGCCGCCGTCCACTGCCACCACGGCCACCGGGCCTCCCTCGCTTCCCCGACTAGCCCACAAGCTCCGCCACTCCATCCTCGACCCACCTCACCGAGCCACGCCCCTCCAGAAGCCCTCGAAACGCCGCCCCGACGTTTTTCCCCTCCTCGGACCCGCCGGTCGCCGTCGCCCGATTCGTCCGCTCCGGACCGTCCCCGGCCTCGTCTCCGCCTCGAATGGATCCACTGTGAGCCCCCGGTCATCTTCCCCCTAATCCCGCCTCCGTTTGATTGCCGTAGCCGCCGCCCCCTTGCTAACAGCAGCCGCCGCTGCATGGGATCGTCGCCGGCGAAACCCCGGTGACCATTTGGTCACGGGCGTGCACCCGTTGTGCTTGCCGCGACCCGTAGAGCCCCTCCAGCGCCTCAGCTCCCTCGTTTGTGAGCAGCAGCGTCGAAACGCCCGACGCCCGAACTCCGGCCACCGCCAGGAGCTCGTTTCCGGCGAACCCCGGCCTCCCTGTGCCTAGTTGCGTGCGCCCCTAGATGCGCGGGAGCACGGGTTTCCTTTTGGTGCCCTCAGCGCGACCAGCCGCGGGCTGTAGCGCCGTGCCGAGCAACTCCGGCGAGGTCTCGCCGTCGCCGTGGTCGCTGGCGTCACTTGCTGACGTGGCTGGCTTAATTAGCCACTAAACACCGCACCGTGTCACTGACACCTAGGCCCCACGCTTTAATTAATCTTAGTTTATTTTCTGTTTAGTTTAATCTAATTACAGTGGCCCCACGCGTCAGTTTTGACCGTGCTGACGTGGCCGTTGACTGGGCCCACACGTCAGCGGCACTAACCAGCCCCAGTCACTGACCAGTGGACCCCACTCGTCAGGTTTGACCAGCAGCAGCGTCTGTTGACCTGCTGACGTCACGGTGACGCACTGCTGACGCAGTAAATGTTTTCTGGAATTTAAATAAATCTTAAATGATTTATTATTTTCAGAAAATGTCCTAAACTTCTAAAAATCATAAAAATTCAACCGTAACTCCAAATTAAATAAATTATATATGAAAAATTATCAGAAAAATTCAAGGAATCCATCTGTACAATTTTCATGCATGTTTGAACAATGTTTGTCCTCTGTTTTGGACAAAACAAATAAAGGGCATTTAAATAATCATATATGGAGTTGGAATTTGAATCATGTATTCAAACCAACTTCATTTAAATCATAGCTAGGTGCATTAGCTCAAAACACATTCATATTGCCATGTCATAGCATGCATCATTTTGTGCATTGCATTGATCGTGTTTCTTCTGTGTTTGCCGGTGTTGTTCCCCCTCGGTAGACGTTGTACCGACGATGTGATCGTTGACACTGATGAAGACTCAATGCTATCTTCAGAAGTGCCAGGCAAGCAAAACCCCCTTGTTCATTCCGATACAATCCTACTCTCTCGCCCTGCTCTCTTTTACTGCATTAGGACAACAACGAGTCATTCGTTACTTGCTGCGGTAGTTGAACCCCTTTATCCTCTGCATGACCTGTCATTGCCATAGTAAATAGATGAAACCCACTAGTATGAGTAGGAGTTGCTTGAGCCCTGTTGTGCCTACTCGTTCATGTTTGTTTGTCATGCCTGCTACTGCTTAGAGTTGAGTCAGGTCTGATTCATCGGGATGAATCAGAGGTGTGTGAACATGCCCTACTGTGTGTGAGCTAAGTGTGTGAACACGATTTGGTAAAAGGTAACGGTGAGAGGCCATGTAGGAGTACATGGTGGGTTGTCTCATTGAAGCCGTCCTTAGGAACTGAGTTCTGTGTTTGTGATCCATGATTCAGCTGCTACCATGCATTGGGCCCTGAAATATGACCCCGCTCGACTTCTTATTCACCCTAGTCCTCTGTCCAGGAGTTGCAAGTAGTTTCTGGTGTTTGTAGCTACTGGAGGCCGTGGACAACGCTGACCGTAGGGGGTGGGCTGTGATGCGGTAGGCATGTGGCCGGGTATACCGGGCGCCCGTTTGGTGTCTCGGGAACCCTGCACACATCGTTTGGGGCTGTCAGCGAAACTCCGGCCGGATCTCCTCATGGATGGAACCCGAATAGGCGATAAACCTGGACTAGAGACTTGAGTGTTTAGGTAGGTCGTGGTCTACACCCACGTCGGCTTTCGCTTGAAGTCTGCCGAGCACATGTCGTGTGCAGACGCTAAGTGGTGGAAACATGTATGAAGAAGTACACCCCTGCAGGGTTAACATCATCTATTCGAATAGCCGTGTCCGCGGTAAAGGACTTCTGGGTTGCTTATATCAGTTCATAGACAAGTGAAAGTGGATACTCTAAAATACGCAAGATAAGCGTGAGTGCTATGGATGGCGTTCTCGTAGGGAGACGGGAGCGGATCCATAGTGGTGTATTGATATGGTGAATATGTGGACTCGTGTGCGCCACCTCAAAAGAGTTACTTGCAGTCGTAGTTTAGGATAGCCACCGAGTCAAAGCTGGCTTGCTGCAGTTAAACCCCACCATCCCCTTTGTTGATAATGATGCATATGTAGTTAGTTCTGATGTAAGTCTTGCTGGGTACATTTGTACTCACGTTTGCCTATTTTATGTTTTTGCAGAGAGACTTCGGTCTCGCTAGTAGTTCCACGTGGACTTCGACGTTTAGCTTGTTACCTCAGCTACGATCTTGTGCCCTCGGCAGGATCTGGTAGATAGTCAGGCTTCTCAGCCTTTTTCATTTATAGATGTCTGTACTCAGACATGATAGCTTCCGCTTGTGCTTTGATTTGTATGCTCTGAATGTTGGGTCATGAGACCCCTGTTTGTAATATCTCGCTCCTCGGAGCCTAATAAATAAATACTTGAGTTGTAGAGTCATGTTGTGGTGCCATGTTGTATTTGCACATATCGAGCATATTGTGTGTATGTTATTGAAATGCTTGGTATGTGTGGGATCTGACTATCTAGTTGTTTATCCTTAGTAGCCTCTCTTACCGGGAAATGTCTCCTAGTGTTTCCATTGAGCCATGGTATCTTGCTACTGCTCCGGAACACTTAGGCTGGCCGGCATGTGTCCTTCTTCGTTCCAGTGTCTGTCCCTTCGGGGAAATGTCACGCATTGAGTACCGGAGTCCTGTTAGCCCGCTACAGCCCGGTTTACCAGAGTCCTGCTAGCCCAGTGCTACAGCCCGGACCCACTTGCTGATGACCGACACGTTCGATGCTGGGTCATGGATGCCTGTCCCTGTAAGTCTGTGCCACTTTGGGTTTACGACTAGTCATGTCAGCCCGGGCTCCTTATCATATGGATGCTAGTGACATCATCATATACGTGAGCCAAAAGGCGCAAACGGTCCCGGGAAAAGGTAAGGCGACACCCGTGGGAATACCGTGCGTGAGGCCGCAAAGTGATATGAGGTGTTACAGGCTAGATCGATGTGACATTGAGTCGGGGTCCTAACAGCATTGGTATCAGAGCTTGACTGCCTGTAGGATTACCAAGACAAACTGGTCGAAGTTGAGTCTAGAAATTCTTTAGTTATATAAGGGAATTGATTGTGGGATGGAACGTAAGGCTCTTTTTACTCCTTATACCTTATGCCTTCTGATTCGAGTCATCTTATCCTTCCTACGGGGTTAAGAACTAGGCCATCTCTTCTTTCCATCAGGATCACGTGTTACTAATCCGTAGACTTATAAGATTGTTGGATTAAGCCTTAGTTCAGTTTCTACCTCTGTATGTTAACTGTTGATCTCCAAACCTTGATATTGTGCTTCTGAGTGGTCATGCCACCCTTTTGTGAATGTCTCAAATCTTTTCTGAGCATTTACAGCCGTTATGCTGTCCGAGTCATCCCAGGTTTCTAAACAGTCTGATGCTTTTGCAAATCTCTTCTTCCCGTTCCCGATGTGCCTTTGGTCAGATTAATCACACAAATCAGTGAGTTGAGGTACTTTATTGCCTTGACATATGTGTTGGAGCTGGTATTATGACCCTAGGTGTCTTAGGGGATCATCTAGTAATTTAGCCATGATTTGTGTCCCATTGTGATGATTTTGGCCATCATTCTCGAAAGCATCCCGTGATGCCACCTAGTTAGTAGTCATTCTACTTTTGGGTTTTTGGACCTAAGATTCACCCTACTTCATGTTGTTCGTATTTGCTAGTTCCTTTATGATATTAGTAACTTTTGCATTAGTCCTCGAGGTCCATGGTATTTTCCTTCTTCCAAATACTATGAACCATTCTGGCAGATGTTTATTGGATCAATAGATCACAATTAGAGTACTCTTGAGGAGTTCTCCATTCATAAATTGTGACTCTGCCTGTCCTACCTCTCTGCATGGCTTATCCGGAAGAAACATGTTGAACCTGGTTCGACATACTAATCTATGCATCCACAACTCAGAAAATTATATGTTCCTTTGAGTTGTTCTCTTTAGTTGCATTCTGACCCTCGTCTATCAATTGATAGTCAAGAGTATGCGTGCATTCGTTTATCGATGCCTATTACTCTTGTGGTCCGTCAAGCCATTCTGTCCTGAATGACTTGGAGAAACAAACTCCAGTACCTCATCCATATCCAGGGTTGGGTCTTAGCAGTTGTACTCCGCAGATCAAAATACTAATCCAGTTTTTGTTCTATTCCACCCTGGAGTGTTACCATCTTTATATTAAGATTATCATGGGAATTGCACACCATCCTATGAATTCTTGGTGCAGTGATACTTCTCTCCATCATTATTCATTTCTCGGTTCCCGTGTTGTTATAACCGGATTGTCGACAAGTGAATCGTGATGTGTGAAATCAATACTCCTAGCAACCTTGTTGCTTGGTAGTTAAATGGACAATAACCTCATTCTTAACGTGTTGGTTCTTGAATCATCATTCTAAGATTGATCATGCTACCTTGTCCATCTTCCTGGTGCACATTTCGATTGATGAGTTAGGATTTTGTCAAGTCCTCGCTCATTTGATCATATCGTCTTGCCCTGAAAAGCAAGATTGTTCTCGAGCTTACTAACATATCAGTGGTTCGTGATTTTCCGAATATCTTCTCGAAAGTATCACCAGGTTGTCACCTGACTGTTATGTTGAGCTCGTGATCAAGTTGGTTTATCCTGTAAACCACCCTTTCTCCAAGAATCCGTGTTGGATACCCCTGAGCTAGTTGGTTAAGCTATGCATCAACTTGGAGAGTTGGAAGATAAAAGCTTGTCTGACTTAGTTCATGTTAAGGGATATCTTTTGCGTGTGTGTGTGTGTGTGTGTTGAAGAAAGATGATATCTTCATCAATTGGTCCTTGTGAACAATTGTTGGATCTATTATCTTACCCAAACCTTTGATTTAAGTATGGGCTATCGTCAAATCAAATTAGAACCAACGATATTCGTAATGTTGTCTTACTCGTGGGTTTCCTCGAGCATACACCATTATATCCTTTGGTCTGACCAATGCTACCACCGTGTTCACATGATGGCGGAAGTCCAGTGATATGGAAATTCCGATGAGTTACTGTTGAGCCCATCAGCAGCATTTTGTCTCCCCCATGATTCATGTTGAACATCAACCTAGTGTTGGAAACTTTTGAAAGCATTTCTTCATGCTAGTTCATGAAGCATATGTTCGGATGTAAGAAGTGACTTCCTCCAGTTCATGTGCATTTGATGCAAGTTGCCGCCGTGGATTCGAGAAAGTCAATGTTGTTTCCTTTGGAATCATCCCAAATCAGTCATGCATACGTGCGAAGTATTCTGTGGTTCGGAGACTTGCAACCTCCATTCTATATGTGTCCCTAGCACACCAAGCCACTGATTGATTTGTTCAAGGTTAATAAGTTCTAAGTGCTAGTCCCGAAGGTACCAGACGGATTTGTACAAAACTTCGATATCCTCGCTGATGGTTCCCCCTCCTGAACTCGGTAGTGTTTTATTATAAGACTACTTTGTGGTCATGCTTGTCTTGGACAACATGTTCACATATTGTAGCAGAACCAGCTCATGCTTTGGAGCTTACTATCGTAGTTCATTTCCCGAGAATCTCGCAACGTCATCTCGTCGATTTGTGTTGGAAACTTTCATTTTTCTTCCTAGACTCGATGAGTCTGGAATATCCTGACACCAACCAGATCTGAATCTCAGGCAGATGTGATCGTTGGAACATTTCCCAAGAACTATAATACTGGTCCCTCGATAACCGGTAAAGTGGATGTCGTGGCCAACACACCCCGCCGGAAGACCTGTTATTATAATATCTTGATTGGAGAAGTTGGCCACCTCCCCATAGGGATTTCGTAGGATTTACTCCCTAGTTGCCCCTATGGATTCTTGAGCTCCCGGAGTCCGACCTTTTACTTGATGTTCTAGATATCAAACCATATCTTGGGTGGAATACGCTAGCACATCAAGGAGAACATTAGAAGCGGAGTGCTAAATGTCTCTCGGTCGATCATCCAGATTTCATCCCCTTGGCCTCGTTAAGGTGAAATCTGAGAAAGTGTTATCCTCCTTTGCATCTGCATCGTCCATCGCTATTCATCATGGTAGTATGATGTGTTGCCAGGATCCTTGACACGGATATTGGTAAAATCTTGATGATTATGGAGATGCTCAAGTTCTTGAGAGCACGCACAAGCGCTAGGTGTTATCATCAGCACTAACTAGGTTTGCTCTCAGCTTCCTCGGTTATGCTATAACTTTTCAAAACAGTGGATTCACTCTCTATTGTTGGGTTCTTCCCGAGTTACTAGAATCATTCCCAGCATTTGCATTTTGTTCCCACCTTGCACCGCCAACGTGCCATTCTACCATGGGTCTCTTCCATTTCCGGTGGTAAGCAAATTCATCCATTACGTTGTCTTCAACAAGGTAATCCACATCATCCAAGTCCGAGTATGCCATTCTACCGACCCCCTCCAAACGATCGGTCGAGAATTGCCTTAGGTTGGTTTAAAGAGTTTCAATGATCTTTGAATCAAAGGTAATTCTTTTTGCCACTTAAGGGTATATATCTACGAGTCACGGTTCCTAAGGTGTCTCGTTGTGGTATCATGGCAACTCAACTCCTCGCTACGTTGACAATCGTTTACCACCTTTTTAAGTGTGAAATTGTTGTCTACCTAGTGAACCCTCATCATCTGTTCCACTCCATCCCTCTAGAGGTGTGCTTCGTCTCTCAGCTCGAGAGATGTTGCTACGTCTCATTCCGAGAGTTAGTCCTGAGTTGTTCGACCTTCTAGAAGATTGATCCTTCTAGAGTTCCTTTCTCCTCTCATTGTCATGTTGGTTGGAGTTCCCAGAGCAAGACGTCGAGACAAGATGATGATCGAATCAAGGTTCTTATGAAGTGCAACCTGGATCGTGAAGATTGTGCTAGTTTGCGTTCCCCCTTCACCTTACCCTACGCTTGAATCTCGGGACGAGATTTTTGTTTAGTGGGGGTGAGTTGTCACATCCCTAGCTTCTGGTGCTGCCTAGTGTTTGCATCATGTTTAAATTTTGAAACTTGAACTGAGGAAATTTGGAAGCCTCAAAAACTTAAATAAAAGAAGGGAAAAAACCCTAAAATCTCATTCATTGTTCCAAAATGCTCTTCTTAAATGTTTGATAATTTTTGGCAAGGGTTCTGGTCCCAACCAAAATATTGAACATTTTTAAGGATTTATTTTTGGGACTTTGAATTTAAATCATTAGCTATTTGAATTTGAATTATATTCATATAATTAGAATATAATTTCAAATACCCCTGAAATATTTTGTGAGCTTTTGGAAAAGTCCATCTAGCAAAATAAAAATATTCAGAGGAGTTTTTGGCATTGTTTGAATTTGTTTAAATTCAAAACAATGGCAAAAGATATTAATAAAAGAAAAACAAAACAGAAATATAAAACAAGAGAGAGAGAATCTTACCTGGCGCTCACCTGGTAGCCAACCGGCCCAGCACTGCAGCTGGCCGGCCCAGCCCACCACTGCAGCCCTCCGTCGTCTTCCCCCCTCGTCCCGAAGCAGTTGCGTGCCCGGCGCGCAGGCGAGCTGCGCCAGCTCCTCCCTGCCTGCCTGGCTACCCCCTCGTCGCCTTGGTCGCCTCCCGCGACGCCACGCAACCCCCCGCGACGTTCTCTCAATCTCCTCGCTCCTCCCCCCTCCTTTGTTTCTCGCACGCAGCCACCGAGCGGAGCTCGTCGCCGCCGTCCACTGCCAGCACGGCCACCGGGCCTCCCTCGCTTCCCCGACTAGCCCACAAGCTCCGCCACTCCATCCTCGACCCACCTCACCGAGCCACGCCCCTCCAGAAGCCCCCGAAGCGCCGCCCCGACGTTTTTCCCCTCCTCGGACCCGCCGGTCGCCGTCGCCCGATTCGTCGGCTTCGGACTGTCCCTGGCCTCGTCTCCGCCTCGAATGGATCCGCTGTGAGCCCCCGGTCATCTTCCCCTAATCCCGCCTCCGTTTGATTGCCGTAGCCGCCGCCCCCTTGCTAACAGCAGCCGCCGCCGCATGGGATCATCACCGGCGAAACCCCGGTGACCATTTGGTCACGGGCGTGCACCCGTTGTGCTTGCCGCGACCCGTAGAGCCCCTCCAGCGCCTCAGCTCCCTCGTTTGTGAGCAGCAGCGTCGAAACGCCCGACGCCCGAACTCCGGCCGCCGCCAGGAGCTCGTTTCCGGCGAACCCCGGCCTCCCTGTGCCCAGCTGCGTGCGCCCCTAGATGCGCGGGAGCACGGGCTTCCTTTTGGTGCCCTCAGCGCGACCAGCCGCGGGCTGTAGCGCCGTCCCGAGCAACTCCGGCGAGGTCTCGCCGTCGCCGTGGTCGCCGGCGTCACTTGCTGACGTGGCTGGCTTAATTAGCCACTAAACACCGCACCGTGTCACTGACACCTAGGCCCCACGCTTTAATTAATCTTAGTTTATTTTCTGTTTAGTTTAATCTAATTACAGTGGCCCCACGCGTCAGTTTTGACCATGCTGACGTGGCCGTTGACTGGGCCCACATGTCAGCGGTACTAACCAGCCCCAGTCACTGAGCAGTGGACCCCACTGGTCAGGTTTGACCAACAGCAGCGTCTGTTGACCTGCTGATGTCACGGTGACGCATTGCTGATGCAGTAAATGTTTTCTGGAATTTAAATAAATCTTAAATGATTTATTATTTTCAGAAAATGTCCTAAACTTCTAAAAATCATAGAAATTCAACCGTAACTCCAAATTAAATAAATTATATATGAAAAATTATCAGAAAAATTCAAGGAATCCATCTGTACCATTTTCATGCATGTTTGAACAATGTTTGTCCTCTGTTTTGGACAAAACAAATAAAGGGCATTTAAATAATCATATATGGAGTTGGAATTTGAATCATGTATTCAAACCAACTTCATTTAAATCATAGCTAGGTGCATTAGCTCAAAACACATTCATATTGCCATGTCATAGCATGCATCATTTTGTGCATTGCATTGATCGTGTTTCTTCTGTGTTTGCCGGTGTTGTTCCCCCTCGGTAGACGTTGTACCGACGATGTGATCGTTGACACTGATGAAGACTCAATGCTATCTTCAGAAGTGCCAGGCAAGCAAAACCCCCCTTGTTCATTCCGATACAATCCTACTCTCTCGCCCTGCTCTCTTTTACTGCATTAGGACAACAACGAGTCAATTGGTACTTGCTGCGGTAGTTGAACCCCTTTATCCTCTGCATGACCTGTCATTGCCATAGTAAATAGATGAAACCCACTAGTATGAGTAGGAGTTGCTTGAGCCCTATTGTGCCTACTCGTTCATGTTTGTTTGTCATGCCTTCTACTGCTTAGAGTTGAGTCAGGTCTGATTCATCGGGGATGAATCAGAGGTGTGTGAACATGCCCTACTGTGTGTGAGCTAAGTGTGTGAACACGATTTGGTAAAAGGTAACGGTGAGAGGCCATGTAGGAGTACATGGTGGGTTGTCTCATTGAAGCCGTCCTTAGGAACTGAGTTCTGTGTTTGTGATCCATGATTCAGCTACTACCATGCATTGGGCCCTGAAATATGACCCCGCTCGACTACTTATTCACCCTAGTCCTCTGTCCAGGAGTTGCAAGTAGTTTCTGGTGTTTGTAGCCTACTGGAGGCCGTGGACAGCGCTGACCGTAGGGGGTGGGCTGTGATGCGGTAGGTACGTGGCCGGGAATACCGGGCACCCGTTTGGTGTCTCGGGAACCCTGCACACATCGTTTGGGGCTGTGAGCGAAACTCCAGCCGGATCTCCTCATGGATGGAACCCGAATAGGCGATAAACCTGGACTAGAGACTTGAGTGTTTAAGTAGGTCGTGGTCTACACCCACGTCGGCTTTCGCTTGAAGTCTACCGAGCACATGTCGTGTGCAGACGCTAAGTGGTGGAAACATGTATGAAGAAGTACACCCCTGCAGGGTTAACATCATCTATTCGAATAGCCGTGTCCGCGGTAAAGGACTTCTGGGTTGCTTATATCAGTTCATAGACAAGTGAAAGTGGATACTTTAAAATGCGCAAGATAAGCGTGAGTGCTATGGATGGCGTTCTCGTAGGGAGACGGGAGCGGATCCATAGTGGTGTATTGATATGGTGAATATGTGGACTTGTGTGCGCCACCTCAAAAGAGTTACTTGCAGTCGTAGTTTAGGATAGCCACCGAGTCAAAGCTGGCTTGCTGCAGTTAAACCCCACCACCCCCTTTGTTGATAATGATGCATATGTAGTTAGTTCTGATGTAAGTCTTGCTGGGTACATTTGTACTCACGTTTGCCTATTTTATGTTTTTGCAGAGAGACTTCGGTCTCGCTAGTAGTTCCACGTGGGCTTCGACGTTTAGCTTGTTACCTCAGCTACGATCTTGTGCCTCGGCAGGATTTGGTAGATAGTCAGGCTTCTCAGCCTTTTTCATTTATAGATGTCTGTACTCAGACATGATAGCTTCCGCTTGTGCTTTGATTTGTATGCTCTGAATGTTGGGTCATGAGACCCCTATTTGTAATATCTTGCTCCTTGGAGCCTAATAAATAAATACTTGAGTTGTAGAGTCATGTTGTGATGCCATGTTGTATTTGCACATATCGAGCATATTGCGTGTATGTTACTGAAATGCTTGGTATGTGTGGGATCTGACTATCTAGTTGTTTATCTTTAGTAGCCTCTCTTACCGGGAGATGTCTCCTAGTGTTTCCATTGAGCCATGGTAGCTTGCTACTGCTCCAGAACACTTAGGCTGGCCAGCATGTGTCCTTCTTTGTTCCAGTGTCTGTCCCTTCGGGGAAATGTCACGCATTGAGTACCGGAGTCCTGTTAGCCCTCTACAGCCCGGTTTACCGGAGTCCTGCTAGCCCAGTGCTACAGCCCGGACCCACTTGCTGATGACCGACACGTTCGATGCTGGGTCATGGATGCCTGTCCCTGTAAGTCTGTGCCACTTTGGGTTTACGACTAGTCATGTCAGCCCGGGCTCCTTATCATATGGATGCTAGCGACATCATCATATACGTGAGCCAAAAGGCGCAAACGGTCCCGGGCAAAGGTAAGGCGACACCCGTGGGAATACCGTGCGTGAGGCCGCAAAGTGATATGAGGTGTTACAGGCTAGATCGATGTGACATTGAGTCGGGGTCCTGACACATGCTGGTAAGCAAGATGACTATTATCCCCCACAACTCTTTGTGTTCTACTCGTGCATATAGCATCTACGCATAGACCTGGCTCGGATGCCACTATTGGGGAACGCAATATTTCATAAAATTTCCTACGGTCACGCAAGATCTATCTAGGAGATGCATAACAACGAGAGGGGAGAGTGTGTCTACATACTCTCGTAGATCGAAAGCGGAAGCTTTGAGTAACGCGATTGACGTAGTCGAACGTATTCACGATCCAACAGATTAAGCACCGAATGCATGACACCTTTGTGATCTGCACATGTTCAGCTCAGTGACGTCCCTCGAACTCTAGATCCAGCTGAGGCCGAGGGAGAGTTTTGTCAGCACGACGGTGTGTTGACGGTGATGATGAAGTTACCGACACAGGGCTTCGCCTAAGCACTACGACAATATGACCGAGGTGGAAATCTGTGGAGGGGGGGGGGACCGCACACGACTAAGAAATCAACTTGTGTGTCCATGGGGTGCCTGAGGGAGTTCTGGACTAAGGGGTCCTCGGGCATCTGGCCTATTGGACATGGGCCGAACTGATGGGATACGAAGATACAGGACCGAAGACTCTCACCCGTGTCCGGATGGGACTCTCCTTGGCGTGGATGGCAAGCTTGGCGTTCGGATATGAAGATTCCTTTCTCTGTAACCGACTTTGTATAACCCTAGTCCCCTCCGGTGTCTATATAAACCGTAGGGCTTAGTCCGCAGAGACAATCATAATCAGATAGGCTAGACTTCTAGGGTTTTAGTCATTACGATCTCGTGGTAGATCAACTCTTGTAACCCCCATACTCATGAATATCAATCTAGCAGGACGTAGGGTTTTACCTCCATCGAGAAGGCCCCAACCTGGGTATTATAGTAATAGTTCTCTTTTGAGACATTCGATGTAATAAGTGTGTGATTGAACTCTGTTATAAATCCTCTAGTGCAATGGCAACGTTATCACAAACGATTTGACCATCTGAGGTTAGACCGCTACACAGTTTCTTCCACGCACCGTGTGTGATGCATTCAATAACGCAAATGATAAAATTATTAATATCGTGTGCAATGGCAACACTATCACAAACGATTTAACGGGAAAAATTGTGTGTGATGTACCTGTGAACGGAAATGTTTTCCTTGGAGCGACTGTATGGGATGTACATATGAATGGAAACGTTTAGCGGAGACTGATTGTGTGGGATGTACTTGCGACCGGAAACAATTTCGCCGTATAATCGTATTTTTAGCTATACTGTTCGTATTTCCGTATTTGAGCGCTCGCCGGTCACACACGACCTCATTTTGCTGAGCGTGTGTACCAGGAGGGAATATCCCCGACGGTTTCTGGGTCGTGTGGGAAGGACCCCCTATCGCCCACACTCACTTCGCGACGGTAGCAAATGTCGTCGCGGAAAGGGGTTAAAAACCATTTGTATAGCACCGACGCGTACCAGTGCATCCTTTGAGGGGTTTGTTCAGGGTGTCTTCACCTCGACCGGAAAAACAATTAGTTGGACCCAAACTACTGCACCTACTAAAAATATTGATTAAGAAATTCCTTCGAGTATGATAGAACAACTGCTAGCTAATCCTTATGCAGGAGATGGAACTGAACATCCTGATAAGCACTTGATCTATGTGGATGAAATTTGTGAATTATTTAAGCTTGCAGGTTTACCCAAAGATGAAGCTAAGAAGAAGGTTTTCCCTTTATCTTTGAAGGGAAAAGTATTGACATGGTATAGGCTATGGGATGATATTGGATCTTGGAACTGGAATCAATTGAAATTAGAATTTCACCAAAAAAATTATCCTATGCATCTAGTTCATCATGATCGGAATTATATATATAATTTTTGGCCTCATGAAGGAGAAAGTATCGCTCTAGCTTGGTGGAGGCTTAAGTCAATGTTATATTCATGCCTCAATCATGAGCTCTTGAGAGAAATTATTATTCAAAACTTTTATGCTCGACTTTCTCATGATGATCAATGCATGCTCGATACTTCTTGTACTGGTTCTTTTATGAAGAAGACTATTGAATTCAGGTGGGATCTTTTAGAAAGAATTAAACACAACTCTGAAGATTGGGAACTTGAGGAAGGTAAAGAGTCAAGTATTAAGCTTGAGTTTGATTGTGTTAAATCTTTTATGAATACCGATGTTGTTCACAAGTTTAGCACTAAATATGGACTTGACTCTGAGATAGTAGCCTCTTTCTGTGAATCATTTGCTACTCATGTTGATCTCCCTAAGGAGAAGTGGTTTAAATATCACCCCCCTATTAAAGAAGAAATTAAAGAACTGGTTAAAACTAAAGAAGAAACTATCATTTACAATGTTGATCTAGTTGTGCATACTACTTATATTGAAAAACCACCTTTCCCTGTTAGGATAAAGGAACATGCTAAGGTTTCAAATGTGGTTTGAAAAAGTAATATTAAAGCACCTAGACCCTCAGAACAAATCAAAGTATAACCTAGTGTTGCTATGGTTAAATATCTCTTGGTAGAAAATGTTGATGGGCATGTTATTTATTTCTTTGATGAAGCTAGTAGAATTGCCAAACCCGATGAAAAATATAAACATAGACCTATTGTTGGCATGCCTGTTGTCTCAGTTAAAATAGGAGATCATTGTTATCATGGCATATGTGATTTAGGTGCTAGTGTGATTGCTATTCCTTTAACCTTATACCAAGAAATTATGAATGATATAGCACCCGCTGAAATAGAAGACATAGATGTTACTATTAAACTTGCTAATAGAGACACCATCACGCCACTTCATATTATTAGAGATGTTGAAGTATTGTGTGGGAAAATAAAATATCCTACTGATTTTCTAATCCTTGGTTCCCCACAAGATGAATTTTGTCCCATTATCTTTGGTAGACCTTTCTTGAACACCGTTAATGCTAAAATAGATTATGAGAAACAAACTGTTGGTGTTAGATTTGGAGATGAGTCTTATGAGTTTAATTTCTCCATGTTTAGTAGACAACCTCATAAGAAATAATTATCTAGTAAGGATGAAATAATTGGTCTTGCTTCTATTGTTGTGCCTCCTACTGATCCACTAGAACAATATTTGCTAGATCATGAAAATGATATGCATATGCATGAAAGAAATGAAATAGATAATGATTTCTTTGAACAATGACCTCTGCTCAAACACAATTTTCCCATTGAAACTCTAGGAGGTCCTCCTCCACCTAAAGGTGATCCTGTGTTTGAATTAAAACAATTGCCTAACACTTTGAAATATGCTTATCTTGATGAGAAAAGATATATCCTATTATTATTATTGCTAACCTTTCATAACATGAAGAAGAAAGATTATTGAAAATTTTGAAGAAGCACCGAGCTGCTATTGGATATACTCTTGATGATCTTAAGGGCATTAGTCCCACTCTCTGTCAGCACAAGATTAATATGGAACCTGATACTAAACCCATTGTTGATCACCAACGATGTTTGAATCCTAAAGAAGTGGTAAGAACTGAAATATTAAAGCTTCTAGAAGCAGGTATATTCTATCACATAGCTGATAGTAGATGGGTAAGTCTCGTTCATTGTGTGCCTAAGAAGGGAGGTATTACCGTTGTTTCTAATAAAAAATGAACTGATTCCACAAAGAATTGTCACTGGCTATAGAATGGTAATTTATTTTAGAAAATTAAATACAGGAACTAGAAAAGATCATTACCCTCTACCTTTTATTGATCAAATGCTAGAAAGACTATCTAAGAAGACACACTTTTGCTTCCTTGATGGATATTCTGGTTTTTCTCAAATACCTGTTTCACAACCTGATCAAGATAAAACCACCTTTACTTGTCCTTTTGGAACTTATGCATATAGACTTATGCCTTTTGGTGTATGCAATGCACCTACTACCTCTCAAATATGTATGACTGCTATATTCTCTGATTTTTGTGAAAAGATTGTTGAGATTTTCATGGATGATTTTTCCGTTTACAGAACTTCTTTTGATGATTTCCTAAGCAACCTTGATCGAGTTTTGCAGAGATGTGAGCAAACTAATCTTGTCTTGAATTGGGAGAAGTGCCACTTGATGGTTAATGAAGGCATTGTCTTGGAGCATAAAATTTCTGAATGAGGTATTGAGGTGGATAAAGCTAAAGTTGATGCAATTGAGAAAATGCCATGCACTAAAGATATAAAAGGTATTTGTAGTTTCCCTGGTCATGCTAGTTTCTATCGGAGGTTTATTATAGACTTCTCTAAAATTTCTAGGCCTCTTACAAATCTTTTACAAAAGGATGTTCCATTTGTTTTTATGATGATTGTGTACAAACGTTTGAAACACTTAAGAAAGCCTTAACTTCTGCACCTATTGTTCAACCACCTGATTGGAACTTGCCTTTTTAAATTATGTGTGATGCTAGTGATTATGTTGTTGGTGCTGTTCTAGGACAAAGAGTTGATAAAAATTAAATGTTATTCATTATGCTAGCAAAACTCTAGACAGTGCCCAAAGAAATTATGCTACTACTGAGAAAGAATTTTTAGCAATCGTGTTTGCTTGTGAGAAATTCAGATATTACATTGTTGATTCAAAATTAATTGTTCACACTGATCATGCTCCTATAAAATATCTTATGGAAAAGAAAGATGCTAAACCTGGACTCATTAGGTGGGTTCTCTTGCTACAAGAATTTTATTTACATATTACTGATAGAAAAGGAGCTGTAGCTGATAACTTGTCTAGGTTAGAAATATTCTTGATGACCCACTACCTATGGATGATAGCTTTCCTGATGAACAACTAGCTGCAATAAATGTTTCTCATAAGACTCCTTGGTATGCTAATTACATTGTTTGCTAGATATATACCACCTAGTTTCACATACCAACAAAATAAAAAAAACTTCTATGATATAAGACATTACTTTTTGGATGACCCACATATTTATAAAGGAGTAGATGGTATTATTAGACGTTGTACCTTAGCATGAACAGGAACGAATCCTACGGAAATGTCACTCTAAAGCTTATGGAGTGCATCATGGGGGAGATAGAACTTCTCACAACGTATTGCAATCTGGTTTTTATTGGCCTACTCTCTTGAAGGATGCGAGTAAGTTTGTTTTATCTTATGATGAATGCCAAAGGACATGTAATATCGGTAAGTGTTAGGAAATGCCTATGAATTATTCACTTGTTGTTGAACCATTTAATGTTTGGGGTTTTAATTATATGGGACCTTTCCCTTCCTCTAATGGGTATACTCATATTTTTGTTGCTGTTGATTATGTAACTAAGTGGGTAGAAGCTATTCCAACTAATAGTGCTGATCACAACACTTCCATTAAAATGCTTAAAGAAGTTATTTTCCCAAGGTTTTGAGTCCCTAGATATTTAATGACTGATGGTGGTTCACACTTTATTCATGGTGCTTTCCCAAAAATGCTTACTAAATATGATGTTAACCATAGAATTACATTGCCTTATCATCAGAAATCTAGTGGTCAAGTTGACCTTAGCAATAGAGAAATAAAACTAATTTTACAAAAGATTGTCAATAGGTCCCAAAAGAATTGGTCTAAGAAATTGGATGATGCATTTTGGGCCTACAAAACAGCTTATAAAAATCCCATGGGTATGTCTCCTTATAAAATGGTTTATGGAAAAGCTTGTCATTTGCCTCTTGAGTTAGAACATAAAGCATATTGGGCAATTAAAGAACTTAATTATTGTTAAGCAACATAGCATGTAATTTAAAAAAAATTCCTACGATCATGCAAGATCTATCTAGGAGATGCATAGCAATGATAGGGGGAGAGTGTGTCCACGTACCCTCGTAGACCGAAAGCGGAAGCATTAGGTTAATGCGGTTGATGTAGTCGAACATCCTCACGATCCAACCGATCAAGTACCGAATGTATGACACCTCCGAGTTCAGCACACGTTTAGCTCAATGATGTCCCTCGAACTCTTGATCTGTAACGCCCTCGATGCGGCTATATCTCCCACGTGTCGAAGCACGACTTAGAGGCATAACCGCATTGAAAGCAATGTCGCAAGTGAGGTAATCTTCACACAACCCATGTAATACATAAGGGAAAAAGATACATAGTTGGCTTCGCCACTTCACACAATACATGAATAAAGCATTACATCATCCAAATACAATCAAGGTCCGACTACGGAACCAAAATAAAAGAAGAACCCCAAATGCGACAAAGGTCCCCAATCGACCCCAACTGGGATCCACTACTGACCAACTAGAACGAAACAGCACAAAGGACAAGATCTTCATCGAGCTCCTCCTGAGCTTGGTTGCGTCATTTGCACGGACTCATCGGCACCTGCAAGCTGGTTTTGGAAGTATCTGTGAGCCACGGGGACTTAGCAATCTCGCACCCTCGCGATCAAGACTATTTAAGCTTATGGGTAAGGTAAAGGTATGAGGTGGAGCTGCAGCAAGCGACTAGCATATATGGTGGCTAGCATACGCAAATGAGAGCGAGAAGAGAAGGCAAATCACGTTCGAGAAAGTATGATCAAGAAGTGATCCTAAACAACCTACGTCAAGCATAACTCCAACACCGTGTTCACTTCCCGGACTCCGCCGGAAAGAGACCATCACGGTAACACACGCTGTTGATTCATTTGAATTAAGGTCAAGTTTAGGTTTTCTACAACCGGACGTTAACAAATTCCCATCTGCCCATAACCGCGGGCACGGCTTTCAAAAGTTCAAATCCCTGCAGGGGTGTCCCAACTTAGCCCATCACAAGCTCTCACGGTCAACGAAGGAATAGACCTCCTCCCGAGACATTCCGATCAGACTCGGTATCCCGGTACAACAAGACACTTCGACAAGTTAAAACAAATCCAGCAACACCACCCAGATGTGCCGACAAATCCCGATAGGAGCTGCACATATCTCGTTCTCAGGGCGCACCGGATGAGCAAGACGTTGGGTAGGCCAGCCTAGAGTTGCCCCTGGTAGCCCCGGACATCGCTCGGTTGGACCAACACTCAGAGGAGCACTGGCCCGGGGGGGTGAAATAATGATGACACTTGGGCGCGCGACCCCCAAGGGAAAAGAAAAGGCTAGGTGGCGAATGGTAAGACCAATGTTGGGCATTGCTGGAAAAGCTTTACTTAAGGTGAACTGTCAAGGGGTTCCCATTATTACCCAACCGCGTAAGGAACGCAAAATCCGGGAACATAACACCGATATGACGGAAACTAGGGCGGCAAGAGTGGAACAAAACACCAGGCATAAGGCCGAGCCTTGCACCCTTTACCAAGTATATAGATGCATTAAGATAACATGGCAATATAATGATATCCCAACAAGTAAATAAATGTTCTAACAAGGAACGGCCTCCAATCTTCACCTGCAACTAGCAACGCTATAATAGGGGCTGAGCAAAGCGGTAACATAGCCAATCAATGGTTTGCTAGGACAAGGTGGGTTAGAGGTTTGACATGGCAATTTGGGAGGCTTGAAAGCAAGTGTTAGGCATCATAGCATTGGCATAGCAAAAGAGTGAGCAAACTAGCATAGCAAAGATAGTAGTGATTTCGAGGGTATGATCATCTTGCCTGAAATCCTGCAAGGAAGAAGAACGAGTCCATGAAGAAGACAAACGGACGTAGACGAACGGATCCTCACAACACGACGTTACCGGAGCTCACAAGAAAGGCAACCCGGAAAGAAGCAAACAACATAGTAAACAACCAACACATAGACATGGCATGATGCACAAACAATTATGATGCATGTCCGGTTTAAAGAAGCATGGCATGGCAAAATGCACAAACAATCCTACAAATTAAGTGGAGTTCAACATGCAACGAGTTGCATATTGACGAAAAACCACATGACTTATTTAGTTCTCTCTCATTTATGTACCCAACAAGATTAAATGTTGTTAGCATGGCAAGAGGTGAAGCAAATGAAAACTACCTATCTAGTCAAGGTTAAATGAGGCCGGAAGCAACGAACAACAATTCCGGAAACTCCTCATGAGCATATTATAGATTTGGTACTGTTCTGCCCTAAACACAATTTTAGAGTAATTAAACATGTAAAGTGAGTACACCATGATAAACTAGGCAAAACTCTACCCCATTTACATATAAAGTTTATTAAATTCCGAGTTACGGTTATTTAGTTATGAAATAAAACATTTTAGCAAGTTATTTAAACAAACAACACTTTAAATTTTTTTAACATGGATGAAAGTTGCATATTATTAAACTAGATGAAATTCTAAGAAAGTTTCATATTAAGTTTGTTTTAACCCGATGCACGGTTGTGGAGATATTAAATGCATGAATAAGAAGGACTTTTCTGTAAAACAGGCAAACTCTGGATAATAGGTAAATTTCGCAGACAGGGAAAAACATTATACGGGCCAAAACTGGGCGTACAGAGCATGGCCCAACAGCAAGGGAAAAAAGGAAGGCGCTCAAGGGGGTGGCCTCACCCAGTGGGCTTCGGCCCGGTCCAAGGAGGAGCAAGACGGGCTGCAGGAGGGGTGCGCTGGGCCTTGTGACGCGGGAGCCCATGCACGTGCGGGCAGAGGAGGCACGTAGGGCGAGGGGCTCGTCCTCCTCTTGCACGGGAAGGCAGCGACGGCGGTTCCGACGGTCAACGACGACATGGGATGGCGGATCCGCTTGGGGAGGCGAAAAGGGAGGTCAGATCTGCGGTGGTGGAGCTCGGATCCGGGGCGCCTGACCCGGATCTGGCCAACGACGACGATGATGCGGAGCTCCGGCGATGGTTGAACATGGCGGCGGCGGGCCTACGGGGAAGGAAAACTGAGGGGGTTAGGCAGAGAGATAAAGAAGGGAAAGGAGACATGGCGTGGCAGCGGATCTGCCTGGGGTCGGGGCTCTCCTGGCAGAGGTTCTCGTTGGTGGCCACGCTCCAGCGACATTGGCAGGGAGGCAGCGAGGAGGGTGAATGGGAGGTCGGGGCTCTCCTTGCGGGAACCGCGCCGCTCGGGGGCGGAGCATTCGGGCGACGGCGGGGGAGCGCTTGGGCCCCGATGGGCTTCCCAGGGCCCGAAGCAGGTCCTAGCGGGCTTGGCGGTGGTGGGAGGTTGGCCGGGATGCATGGCACGCCCGGGTTGGAGGAGGGCGCGGTCAGGTGGCGGCGGGGCTAATGGAGGCGCGACAAGTGGCGGCGGAGGACTTGGCCGGCGCGGAAAATGAGGCAGAGGAGGTGGGAGGCGGCTGGCTGATGATTGGGGCGTAGATTTCGAGGAGGAGGAAGGAGAAGGCCCAAAATGGCATGGAGGGGGTCTATATAAGGTAAGGGGGCTAGGGTTAGGGGGTTTGAGGCTGATTCGGAGCCGTTCGATCTCGATCGGAGGACCCGGAGCGGAGGGGGTTAGATAGGTGGGCTAGATGGACTGTGCTAGAGAGAGATGGGCTGAGAAGAGAGGAGAGCGAGGCCCGGCAATAGTTTTCGGAGACTGAAAACGTCCGACGTTAGACCGACTATATTGCCGCTATAGGTTAACGGTTGGGCTATCAAACGAGCTCCGAATGCGATGAAACTTGGGAGGCGACCTACTAACAACATAACAACACCACATGCCAACTTTCATCCCATTCCGAGAACATTTTCCAGACTCTTATAAAATACTATTTCGGACATGCCGCGGGCGCGTGCAAGTGTGGTTGGACTCAGAACGGACAACGGAAGGAACGGGGAGACCCGGACGGATGCAAGTTTTGAAAACATGATGATGCAATGCACATGATGACATGACAAGATGCAACACGCAAGCGAATGACATGGCAACGACAGCGAATAACTGGATGACAACTGGCACATCGGTCTCGGGGCGTTACAACACTCCACCACTACGAGAGGATCTCGTCCCGAGATCTAGAATGGCACCGGAGGGAAAAACGGAAGAGAAAGAGAAGAGGTAAAACTAAGTTGCTCCTTTGACAAATGAGTGAAACCAAAGAACCTTGAAAAGGTTAATCCATTTCGAGAAAAGAATACAATGGAGATGAACGAAGTTGAAAACACCCCGTTAGGAAAGAGGAACAAGGAAGAGCAAATTTGGACAGCACTCCGGTTGAAACGGAAGTCAAAAACTGATAAAATGAAAAGAACTTGAGCAAAAGGGCACAACACTCCGGTTAGATGGATAAGCACAGGAAAGAACATGATCTTAGGTGAAACGAGATGATGGTTGAAGAAAACAACATCACAATGCCTCCGAAACAAAAGTAAGAATGGAATGGGATGAACGAAGGACAACAAGATCTCGAGGTAGCATGCTTACAACAAATGCTAGAACGGAGTTGTTGGAAAACACACAACGAAAAGAATAAGCTTGATATGGTCTTATGGAATACATCTCGAATTATGAGGTGACAACCTGCCACTCCCGGAAAACGAATTTGATTGCTATGAACAAATTGGCGAGAAAGTATATCGCACCGGAAAGGATAAATGAAGAACTTGGATCATTTATAAGAACCATAATAGCAACAAACCTTAGAGAAGGCTTTAGGTGAAATATAACCCAAGATAATTCCAACGAAGAGGTTGATGGATTTAAAATATCTCATACTTGATAACTTGTGAAACATGAAAACATGAACTCAAATTATCAAGAATGACATAATACCAGCTCCAATGATACGTTTGAAAGAATTGCACTTTAAAATGCAAGATAAAGAATACTTGAGCTCCTCTGAAAAGAATCTCGATGAACACTTCGAGAAGGAATTAAATCCTTGGTGAACCACCATGTAGAGCCTCCCTGAAGAACTCCGGTAACAAAAGGATGATCAAACGGAAGGAAAAAGAAGTTGAAAACACAAGGTGAATCCTTGTAAAGATTTAGATGAATCTCCGTGATAATATAATTGCGAGAACTTGGACTCCGGGAAAAAAGATGCGCACTGGAAACCAAGAATAAGTATGATGAACCACTCCGGAAAACATGAATTAATCACTTGGATGGAACAAGAATAAGAATTATGTTATGTGTATCCTTCAACAATTTAATTGCTAACAAGCAACGGATTTGGCATACTACTTATCCTCGTAGGAAGATTAAAAGAGATATAGCGCAAACATGAGAAGGTCTTCAAGGAACCACCGGTAGAATTTGAAAAGCACGGATGCATATATATGATACATGAAGGGATATGATACACGAAGGAAGAAAACTCTTGAACGAACCACCATAAGAATTAAAAAAAATGAATAAAACATGAAGAAACACCGGGAAGAAATATAAAATGAACGAAGATGCTTGAGAGGATTTAGATACATGAGAACGAAGAGATCACGAGCCGATTAAAGATCACTTGAGCGAAGCCTCGGTAAAATTTGGAAAATGATAGCTGAAGGCTGAGAATGAATAATCCCGAAATGATGGACTTCGGAGAATCAAACTGAAAAGACTCCTGAATCTCCGGATGGGTGAAAATCTCACAAACGAAAACAATTATGAGAGGATGGCAGAGAATGGGGTAATATTTAAAAGAAACTCTTTTTCAGTCTCCAACTGCAGAGAATGACGATGAGGAACACCACCATGAATTGTTTAGAAACTCCGGAAGAATCAAAACGAAGAGGTTGAGCCAACGATTAATTTTTTTGACAGATCTTGGAGAAATACATATGACTGATGATAACTCATTCTTACATCAAACTTCAAAAGAATTTAGGATAGCTCCGGGAAAATAAGAATAGTCAGGTAAGATCCTGGAAAAGGCCTGTGGGTTAGGGCCCACTAAAAAGAAACACCATTGAAATGATTTAAAAGAGAGAATGGACCAGTTGAATTAAATGGCTAGAATGAGATAACAACCTCGAGATATCTTGAACGAATTAGGAATGAAAATATGAATCTTCTGAGATATCTTCAGCACTCCGGAACAAAAGAATAGCGAGAAGTGAATTATTATGAGGTGCACCGGTATGAGAAGGTATTTGAAACGAGGAAAAAGGGATATGAGATCAACACCGAAAGCCTGAATTGGTTCCACCAGAGAAGAAAGAGAATGAAAAATGATGAACTTGAGGTTCCGTTAGAATCTTCATGAGAATCACCGGGTAAGAACATTGAAGGAAAAGAATGGAGAGACTTCACATCAATAAAATGATACTTGAATAAGAAGTTCGAGTCCTCGAAGAAAAAAGGTGGGTGGGCGGGAAAAACAAAGGCAACTTGGAGACGGATGAAACAAACACCGTTGAGAAGAAGTGATAATAGATCTTGCGAATGTTGAAGTGATCGGATCCACTTGAAGATAAAATACACCGGTTTAAAAGAAATTGAAATGACAAACTCGATGATCGAGAAGGATTAGTATTCACATAGGAATATGAGAACACCACTTGGAAAAGGTATGGAATCAACATTTGACTTCGAAGCAACTCGAATACCACAACTCAAAACAAAACAAGGATTGGCTTGCGGAATAATCCAGAACAAACATAAGATAGAGATTTCGTCCGAAGTTTTCGTGGTGGGGCCTACACGGGCTCGATCGTACAGCACCATCATGTACAAGGCAGTGCACATGACATACGAAGCGTCCCCGAGTCGGCATAGCCAAGGACTCTTTAAGACACAATGAGACCACTGTAAAATCGACCGTGAATAGGCGGACCACTAGACGTCGAACCCCAATTTCATATCATACATCTGTTGGAAAGATATCCTAAGAGCTACTTGAATTCCCACTTATAAACTCCCGAAACTTTCCAGTTATGCAATCAGGTGTTGGGGATACAGGGGAAACATAATATCTCACCCAAACTAGCAAAAACCTACATCCAGCTGTATCCATCCTTCAACACATAACCAAGAAACCTTCGGAAATCGTCTACCTCAACCTTCGAAAAGCATCTGTTATACAAGTTATGGCTATACTCCCGAACTCCTGCCCCAGTACTGGGTGGCATCGAGGTTATCTCACCAACAAACTACATAAAAGAGATTTTCGATGTCGGCGTACTAAACTCAGGTATTCCAGAACTGCAATGATAAAATTATGACGACAACACCTCAGAGCTCAACTCCCCGGGACACTTCCACAAAACCCCTGACAGGAGGCACCAAGACAATGTTCTCATCATAAAACCATCGGAACGATTCCAAGATACCCGCATGATCCTAAAAAAAATTTAGTGAAATTTTAGAAGAGAAGAGTCAAAACTCTACATCAGGATGCCTTACCAGAGCGATGAGGAGACTGGGAAGTAAAAAGAATTCCTAAACTCTCCGATATATAATTCCTAGAAGACTCAAAACATTTTTTCTAGACACAACTCGGCTGCTAAAAACGATCAAGCAATGGGGCTCCTAAGGTCGGGGAAGGCTCTGATACCAACTTGTAACGCCCTCGATGCGGCTATATCTCCCACGTGTCGAAGCACGACTTAGAGGCATAACCGCATTGAAAGCAATGTCGCAAGTGAGGTAATCTTCACACAACCCATGTAATACATAAGGGAAAAAGATACATAGTTGGCTTACAATCGCCACTTCACACAATACATGAATAAAGCATTACATCATCCAAATACAATCAAGGTCTGACTACGGAACCAAAATAAAAGAAGAACCCCAAATGCGACAAAGGTCCCCGATCGACCCCAAATGGGCTCCACTACTGACCAACTAGAACGAAACAACACAAAGGACAAGATCTTCATCGAGCTCCTCCTGAGCTTGGTTGCGTCATCTGCACGGACTCATCGGCACCTGCAAGCTGGTTTTGGAAGTATCTGTGAGCCACGGGGACTCAGCAATCTCGCACCCTCGCGATCAAGACTATTTAAGCTTATGGGTAAGGTAAAGGTATGAGGTGGAGCTGCAGTAAGCGACTAGCATATATGGTGGCTAGCATACGCAAATGAGAGCGAGAAGAGAAGGCAAAGCACGTTCGAGAAAGTATGATCAAGAAGTGATCCTAAACAACCTACGTCAAGCATAACTCCAACACCATGTTCACTTCCCGGACTCCGCCGGAAAGAGACCATCACGGTAACACACGCTGTTAATTCATTTGAATTAAGGTCAAGTTTAGGTTTTCTACAACCGGATGTTAACAAATTCCCATCTGCCCATAACCGCGAGCACGGCTTTCAAAAGTTCAAATCCCTGCAGGGGTGTCCCAAGTTAGCCCATCACAAGCTCTCACGGTCAACGAAGGAATAGACCTCCTCCCGAGACATTCCGATCAGACTCGGTATCCCGGTACAAGAAGACACTTCGACAAGTTAAAACAAATCCAGCAACACCACCCAAATGTGCCGACAAATCCTGATAGGAGCTGCACATATCTCGTTCTCAGGGCACACCGGATGAGCAAGACGTCGGGTAGGCCAGCCCAGAGTTGCCCCTAGTAGCCTCGGACATCGCTCGGTTGGACCAACACTCAGAGGAACACTGGCCCGGGGGGGTGTAAAATAATGATGACCCTTGGGCGCGCGACCCCCAAGGGAAAAGAAAAGGCTAGGTGGCGAATGGTAAGACCAATGTTGGGCATTGCTGGAAAAGCTTTACTTAAGGCGAACTGTCAAGGCATTCCCATTATTACCCAACCGCGTAAGGAACGCAAAATCCGGGAACATAACACCGATATGACGGAAACTAGGGCGGCGAGAGTGGAACAAAACACCAGGCATAAGGCCGAGCCTTGCACCCTTTACCAAGTATATAGATGCATTAAGATAACATGGCAATATAATGATATCCCAACAAGTAAATAAATGTTCCAACAAGGAACGGCCTCCAATCTTCACCTGCAACTAGCAACGCTATAATAGGGGCTGAGCAAAGCGGTAACATAGCCAATCAACGGTTTGCTAGGACAAGGTGGGTTAGAGGTTTGACATGGCAATTTGGGAGGCTTGAAAGCAAGTGGTAGGCATCGTAGCATTGGCATAGCAAAAGAGCGAGCAAACTAGCATAGCAAAGATAGTAGTGATTTCGAGGGTATGATCATCTTGCCTGAAATCCTACAAGGAAGAAGAACGAGTCCATGAAGAAGACAAACGGACGTAGACGAACAGATCCTCACAACACGACGTTACCGGAGCTCACAAGAAAGGCAACCCGAAAAGAAGTAAACAACATAGTAAACAACCAACACATAGACATGGCATGATGCACAAACAATTATGATGCATGTCCGGTTTAAAGAAGCATGGCATGGCAAAATACACAAACAATCCTACAAATTAAGTGGAGTTCAACATGCAACGAGTTGCATATTGATGAAAAACCACATGACTTATTTAGTTCTCTCTCGTTTATGTACCCAACAAGATTAAATGTTGTTAGCATGGAAAGAGCTGAAGCAAATGAAAACTACCTATCTAGTCAAGGTTAAATGAGGCCGGAAGCAACGAACAACAATTCCGGAAACTCCTCATGAGCATATTATAGATTTGGTACTGTTCTGCCCTCAACACAATTTTAGAGTAATTAAACATGTAAAGTGAGTACACCATGATAAACTAGGCAAAACTCTACCCCATTTACATATAAAGTTTATTAAATTCCGAGTTACGGTTATTTAGTTATGAAATAAAACATTTTGGCAAGTTATTTAAACAAACAACACTTTAAATTTTTTTAACATGGATGAAAGTTGCATATTATTAAACTAGATGAAATTCTAAGAAAGTTTCATATTAAGTTTGTTTTAACCCGATGCATGGTTGTAGAGATATTAAATGCATGAATAAGAAGGACTTTTCTGTAAAACAGGCAAACTCTGGATAATAGGTAAATTTTGCAGACAGGGAAAAACAATATATGGGCCAAAACTGGGCGTACGGAGCATGGCCCAACAGCAAGGGAAAAAAAGGAAGGCGCTCAGGGGGGTGGCCTCACCCAGTGGGCTTCGGCCCGGTCCAAGGAGGAGCAAGACGGGCTGCAGGAGGGGTGCACTGGGCCTTGTGACGCGGGAGCCCATGCACGTGCGGGCAGAGGAGGCACGTAGGGCGAGGGGCTCGTCCTCCTCTTGCACGGGAAGGCAGCGACGGCGGTTCCGACGGTCAACGACGACATGGGATGGCGGATCCGCTTGGGGAGGCGAAAAGGGAGGTCAGATCTGCGGTGGTGGAGCTCGGATCCGGGGCGCCTGACCCGGATCTGGCCAACGACAACAACGATGCGGAGCTCCGGCGATGGTTGAACATGGCGGCGGCGGGCCTGCGGGGAAGGAAACTGAGGGGGTTAGGCAGAGAGATAAAGAAGGGAAAGGAGACATGGCGTGGCAGCGGATCTGCCTGGGGTCGGGGCTCTCCTGGCAGAGGTTCTCGTCGGTGGCCACGCTCCGGCGACGTTGGCAGGGAGGCAGCAACGAGGGTGAATGGGAGGTCGGGGCTCTCCTTGCGGGAACGGCGCCGCTCGGGGGCGGAGCATTCGGGCGACGGCGGGGGAGCGCTTGGGCCCCGATGGGCTTCCCAGGGCCCGAAGCAGGTCCTAGCGGGCTTGGCGGTGGTGGGAGGTTGGCCGGGATGCGTGGCACGCCCGGGTTGGAGGAGGGCGCGGTCAGGTGGCGACGGGGCTAATGGAGGCGCGACAAGTGGCGGCGGAGGACTTGGCCGGCGCGGAAAACGAGGCAGAGGAGGTGGGAGGCGGCTGGCTGATGATTGGGGCGTAGATTTCGAGGAGGAGGAAGGAGAAGGCCCAAAATGGCATGGAGGGGGTCTATATAAGGTAAGGGGGCTAGGGTTAGGGGGTTTGAGGCCGTTTCGGAGCCGTTCGATCTCGATCGGAGGACCCGGAGCGGAGGGTGTTAGATAGGTGGGCTAGATGGACTGTGCTAGAGAGAGATGGGCTGAGAAGAGAGGAGAGCGAGGCCCGGCAACAGTTTTCGGAGACAGAAAACATCCGACGTTAGACTTACTATATTGCCGCTATAGTTTAACGGTTGGGCTATCAAACGAGCTCCGAATGCGATGAAACTTGGCAGGTGACCTACTAACAACATAACAACACCACATGCCAACTTTCATCCCATTCCGAGAACATTTTCCGGACTCTTATAAAATACTATTTTGGACATGCCGCAGGCGCGTGCAAGTGTGGTTGGACTCAGAACGGACAACGGAAGGAACGGGGAGACCCGGACGGATGCAAGTTTTGAAAACATGATGATGCAATGCACATGATGACATGACAAGATGCAACACGCAAGCGAATGACATGGCAACGATGGCGAATAACTGGACGACAACTGGCACATCGGTCTCGGGGCGTTACATGATCCAGCAAAGGGTCGAGGGAGAGTTTCATCAGCACGACGGCGTGGTGAAGGTGATGGTGATGTGATCCGCCCAGGGCTTCGCCTAAGCACTACGATGCTATGACCGGAAGAGTGAACTGTGGAGGGGGGCACCACACATGGCTAAGAGAACAACTGATGTCCTTTGGGGTGCCCCCTGCCCCTGTATATAAAGGAGGAGAGGGAGGAGGACGACCATGGGGTGCGCCATTGGGGGAGGAAACCAACTTGGACTCTGTCGGTGTCAAAACCGGCGGATCTCGGGTAGGGGGCCCCTAACTGTGCGTCTAGGCCGGATGGTAACAGGAGGCAAGGGACACGAAGTTTTACCCAGGTTCGGGCCCTCTCGATGGAGGTAAAACCCTACGTCCTGCTTGATTAATATTGATGATATGGGTAGTACAAGAGTAGATCTACCACGAGATCGGAGAGGCTAAACCCTAGAAGCTAGCCTATGGTATGATTGTTGTTGTCTATGTTGTCCTACGGACTAAAACCCTCCGGTTTATATAGACACCGGAGAGGGTTAGGGTTACACAAACTTGGTTACAATGGTAGGAGATCTGCATATCCGTATCGCCAAGCTTGCCTTCCACGCCAAGGAAAGTCCCTTCCGGACACGGGACGAAGTCTTCAATCTTGTATCTTCATAGTCCAGGAGTCCGGCTGAAGGTATAGTCCGGCTATCCGAACACCCCCTAATCCAGGACTCCCTCAGTAGCCCCTGAACCAGGCTTCAATGACGACGAGTCCAACACACAGATTGTCTTCGGCATTGCAAGGCAGGTTCCTCCTCCAAGTACTTCATAGAAGATTTTGAACACAAAGATAGTGTCCGGCTCTACAAAATAAGTTTCCACATACTGCCATAGAGAGAATAATATTTACACAAATCTAATCTATTGACGTATTCGGTAGTGTGACACACCATGACCAAGCCTTTATCCGAGTCGTTTCATTATCCCACCTCAGCGCGTCATGCGAGGCGGTTTCCTTGGCACGTCTTGTTAAAGCAGAGATCGTGTCCCCTTATTCCGGGATTCTCATCAATACGGGCGTGGGTAACCCAACCGCTTCTAGGACTCCTAGAATATAGGCAAGTCCAAACGGACATGGAGAGGACACTTGATATTCACCCTCTTTATAAAGGGACAAGGCTTTTATTTTTCCCTCCCGTGCTCAATCGAATCCTTCCCCCACCTCAAGCCCAAACGCCCAAAGTTCAGGTCAGGTGCTCCGAATCTTCATTCATGTCCAGATCTAGCCTTCAAGGCCGATGGGTGCCTTCCTCCATCACGGAAGAAGACATCAAAAAGTTGAGGGAGGCCAGATATCTGACTGCCGAGATTTTGCATCGGCTGCCTCCCCGGGGGCAGGCCGTCCCCTCCCCCGAACCCAACAAGAGCGTCGTGTTCGTCTCCCACTTCCTCCGAGGACTAGGCCTTGCTCTGGATCCTTTCGTCAGGGGCTTGATGTTTTATTACAGGCTAGATTTCCCTGATCTAGCTCCGGACTCCTTTCTTCAAATCACGACATTTATTGTCGTGTGCGAGGCCTTCCTCCGGGTTACCCCTCACTTTGGCCTATGGCTGAAGACCTTTGAAGTAAAGCCAAAGATGATCGAGGGGCAACATGCGGCGTGTGGAGGTGCCTCAATACGCAAGATGACGGGAGCTTCATGGCCCAAAGGTTCCATTCCAGAGGTGTCTGAATTGTGGCAACAGGAGTGGTTCTACATCACGGCTCCTAGAAGTGCCAAGTGGGTGGCCGCCCCCGTTTTCCGCTCGGGCCCTCCACCACAACTGATGTCATGGATTAGCAGAGGACTGAGCTGGGGTCCAGCCAAGGACGTGCCTATACTGCAAAGCCATATTCGTGATCTCTTTAATGGAGATTTCAGTTTGGTTGCGGTAATACAAGTTATGCTGGTCCATCAAGTCGAGCCTTGCAAACGCCGGCCCCTTCACTTGTGGGAGTTCAATCCCGAGGGACCGCGTGTCATTTAAAATTTCCTCGGCCTTACGCATGAGGAGATGTACAAGTCATTCTTCAGACCTCAGGTAGAGTGTCCGGAAATCATCGAGGACGTGGGCCTGAGCAGTAACCGCGCCGCCGAATAGGTAAGGAATTTTCGGTCCGAACATACTATCTCTCATTTGTTACGAAGTTATCTCTGAGAGTTCGCTCTTTGACCAGGACTGGCTAACAAAGGCGAAGTTGATTCGGTGTTCGGCCCCCCTCCCTGAGGGTTTGGAAAATCCGGTACTGGAAAAGATGCTCCAGGTCGCACCCTGCCCGGAGCTCTTGAGGGAAGATACCGGGGAGGATAATACGGGCGGACGCGGGCCCCCAACGCTGCCCATTCTAACCGAGGGAGCGATCGTCTCCATGAAGGAAGACGAGCGAAGGAGGAAAAGGACTGCGCCCAGGGATTCGGAAGCCGAAGCTTCCAAACGGGAGAAGAAGTCTCCCACGGAGGGTCCTACCTTGGGGGGTGCTTCTGCCGCACAAAGTTCGCGGCGGGATCAATTCTCCAGCGAGTCGTAAGTGACCCGAAATACTGTAATAGCACAGGTATGCCATCTTTTCTTCTGAGGAAATAACCACCGCGTATATCTTTTGTAGTTCGGGCCTTAGCCCCTCTCAAATGAGCTCGTCTTCGGGGGATCTTCTTACGGAGATGATGGAGAGTGAAACGCCTCCTCCGGACTCCTCCGCTCTAGAGGCGGGCGACCCCGAAGTGTCGTCGCGGAGGGCCTCTCTGAATATGGTGAGGCCAGAAGATGATCCCATTGACCCCCGGAGCTCCCAGTGTCCGGATCCCGAAGAGAGCAGACAAAAGAGTCCGACACCGTTGTAACATCCCAAATTTTCAATTTGGAATGTTATACACTAGATCATCATGCATATCATATTTTCATGCATTTTGGTTGATCCTAGAAATTTCACGCAACTCAAGGACCCTCGGAGAGAGTTGGAGATTTCGTTATTTTCATATTTGAGAGTTTTCTCGAATTTGAAAAGAGGATCATTGATTTATTTTATTTCATCTTCAATTATTTTCCAATATCAAAATATAAGAGAGGGAATAATATGACTTTCCCAAAATTGAGGAAAAAATGAAGATTTAATAAATAGATCAAATTTGGTTTTGCCGGAGTTTTATTTGCATTTTTTTATTTGGATAGGGAAAAATGCGCGTTTTCGAAAATTGCATTTTAGGTCCGGAGTAAAGTTCATTTTGTTCGGCTCATTTTTAGGAGTTGGGGAAAATTTACTTTAGTAATTTCAGAGTTCGTTTAGTTTCTTTTTCTTTTGTTTTCTGCGTGCGATAACCAGTTCAGAAAAAAGAGAGCAGGCCAGCCGGGCCTAAAGCCCAGCCAGCCGGCCGCCTCCCCAGCCCCCTACGCGCGTGCGCTTCACGCCAGGCCAGGCGCCAGCCGCCGCCGCCTCGCCTCTAGGCCGAATCCTTTTAGGATTCTAGGGCGGCCCCTTTCCTTTGTTCCGTTTTCCTTTTTCTTCTAGGACTCTTTTTCCCATTCTATTTCTTGTCCCCTACCCCAAGAAATCCCTCCCCTCCCCAATATAAATACCCCAACACCCCCCCCTCTAAACACATCAAATCAAACCCCAAGCCCTACACCGCACCCCACACCCGCGCCGCCGCCGCACCTTGCCCACGCCGCCGCCCTACGCCACGCCACCGGAGCCCCTCACCGGAGGTTGCCCCGCATCTCTTTTCCTCGGATCGTTTTCTTCTAATCGTTCCGATTCTTTTCTTCTCTTCCGATTCGTTTTCTTTCCGGTTCTTCTCTAAACCGTTCCGGTTTTCTAGATCGGTTTTTCGTTCGGTTTTCTTTTCCGAAACCCTAGATCGGATTCGTTTTCTTTTCCGATTTAGTTGCCTTTGGACCGTTCGCCGGACCGTTCGTCCTAATGAACGTGATCACCGGATTCTTCTAGGTTAATGAACGTCCGTTCGTTTAGCCGTTCTTCGTTTTCTTTCTCTTCGGATTTATTCCGTGATCGCGATCTCAGATCCGATCTTCGTTCTAGTCTTTCTTCTCGCTCGTTTATCGGAATCAGGTGATTCAAGCGCCTGGAGTTTCGTTTCGAAACCGCCGTTCCGTCTAATCAACTTAAACACGTTTTTGCCCCAGTAAAATTTGACCTAGTTTCAACTTGCTAGAACCGAGTTGTTTTCTTCCACCGTTTGTTTTTCCGTTTCTTTGTTCGGTTCATTCTTTCTTTGCAACCAGAGTTCTTAAGTTGAACTATCTGGTTCGTTCTCTTGTTCGAGTTTTACCTGTGCATTAGATGAGTACTTATTGTGTGCTTGTTGTTTGTCTGCGATAGATCACCCGGATTGCGCCGCTGTTACTTCGAAACCCTAGGTCTCGCGGATCATCAGCAAGGCAAGTAACACTTTGATCATACCTTTTCTACAACCCATGTTTTATTGCATTAGATCAATCCCCTCACATTGCATGATTAGGATCTAATTAAACTGTGGGATGGGAAGTAGATGAGGTAGTACCTATCACCTGTATTATTATGAAACCTTTGGGAGTTACTTCTACGTTTGCTTATTATGCCATGCTATGCTAGTAGACGTGGATTGGGTGAGTGATATCCATGACAGATGTGAGTTGATAATTTTAATGGTTTATCTAAGGTGGCAACTTAAACACACATCTGGGTGGATTGAGGCACCTGATGTCTATCAGGACTTGCCTGTTTTTTTTGGACCGCCACCCAGGCTCAAAGGGATCATAAGATCTTTCATGCTAAATACTTACGTGTGCAGCCACAAGCCATTATGGGCTCTGGCATAGTTGACTAAGTCGTGCGAACTCTTATAGGGGTAGACTAGCAGATGTAGGGGTTGTAGGTGGTACGGTCTACTCCATCGTAAGGTGCTAGCGCTTCTGAAAGACTATGTCTCGGTCATCCGTTTCTCAAACAGCATGTAGTGCGCGAAACCAAACGGAGGCGATCGAGTCTTGTGGGGAAAAGTGCGCAAACCTCTGCAGAGTGTACAAACTAATCATGATTAGCCGTGTCCCCGGTTATGGACAACTTGAGTATCTAGTACTTGAATATCATGTGAATCTCATCACGTTACTTCTAATTAATATTGTTGGGTTTTAATTATTTTTAATTGGGATTGAGAATGCTGTCAACCATTCTCGATGTTTCACAACCACCATGATAGTTAAATAAACTTATTCCTTTGAAGTAGGGAAAAACTGGCTTTACGCAAAACAGTAACCATAGAGCTTTCCACCAGCCATATATGCATATAGTATAGCTGTTTCATTCCATTACTCTCTATGTGTTACTTTGCCAGCATATTCCATGTGCTGACCCGTTTTCGGGCTGCAACTTCTCATGTTGCAGACTTTTCAGACGACGATTGAGGTGTTTTAGGTCGTGGTTCTATACTCAGTGATGCCGCTGGAGTTGATGGACCCATTTATCTTCCAAGTCTTCCGCTGTTATCGTTTTTAGGTGGCCTTAAGCCATATTTATTGTAATAAGTTCTCTTTGAGACAACGATGTAATAAGTGTGTGATTGCCACTCTTCTATAAATCCTTCGATGTACTGTGTGGTGTCAGCATTACTGATCCAGGGATGACACCCGAGCACAGTAGACTTGATCCATTCGGGTCGGGTCACCACAGAGATGGTATCAGAGCACATGCTGACTGTAGGTCACGACCACTAAGTTAAAAGCCATAGATCACCATTCTCTTCTCATTTTCTAACTCCTCATCTTTTCTACTCTTTAGGATGACGCACGCGAAGATTAAGTACGCTCAACCGGATGAAGGCACACCATTTGGATTTCACCTGAAGGAAGTCACCAAGTACCTGAACATTGGATTACCAAGCTTCACGGGAACCTTCAACGCCACTCTGCCTGAAGAGGAGCGCTGGAAGATTCAAGCTCATGTTCCGGGAAGGACATTCGCGCCAATCACGAAGCCCATAGATAGTGTTTTCAATGCACCAACCTGGAGTCTGGGAAGGAGCATGGCAGCTCATATCACCATAGGACGCATTGGAGAAGTTTATCAAGAAGACCTCAAGGACACTATCTACCAGATTTGCGGACGCCGAGATGAACAATGGGAGTTAGTCAGCACCAAGAAGGATAGATCCATTGCATCATTCATCCAGGAGTTAAACCAGCACATTCGACGCCACGAGAACCAGATGTGCAATGATATGATAGAGTTGAAGAATGCGAAGGCAAGGATCATCGAGCTAGAAGGAGAACTGAAGTCTACACGCAAGGACTACATGGACGAGATCGTAGCTCTAGCAAGACACAATACGATCTTAAGCAGGAGATTGAAGAACTCAAGAGGAAGTTAGCATCCAGGAGGAAGACGAGTACGTCGCATGTCCGGACAACTACATCATCATCGACGACACCGATTCGGATCCAAGTGAACCCGACTTTGAAGACGAAGCTGGAGCAGATATCATGGAGTCTTCCACCGGTTCAAATTTCTAGATGACCACCAGATAGTAGTAGTATTCCCCCATGTAAACATTATAGTCGAGCACTTTTGCGATAGTTAGACCATTTGTAAGCCCTTGTTTGATTGAATGAAGTGATTTTGTGTGCATTTGCTCATGTGCATATGGGTAGTGTTTTCCCTTTAGACCTCACTCTATTCTTAATTCTCGTCTTTTCTAAACCCTCAGATGCCTCCGAGACGTGACCCCAGTTACCATTAAGGATTGGTAACTATGTGTTTCCCTCAGACCTAATAGTATTGGAATCTCAAGGATTGGATGTGATATTAGGCATGGATTGGTTATCAAAGTATGAAGGGAATATTGAGTGTGCTAGTAAGTCAATTTTGCTTACCACACCAGAAGGAAGAAGGATCAAGTATGTATCCCGGCATGTGCCAAACAGGACACAAGTAAACTGCCTAACAGGAGTTGTGCAGGAGGAAGTACCAGTGGTAAAGGATTTTCCTGATGTATTTCCTGAGGAATTGCCAGGCATGCCACCGGATAGAGACATTGAGTTTTTGATTGAGTTATTGCCAGGTACAGGCCCAATATCGAAGCGACCATACCGGATGCCAGCAAAGGATTTGGTAGAAATTAAGAATCAGATTAAGGAGTTATTGGATAAAGGTTACATTCGCCCAAGTTCTTCGCCTTGGGGATCACCCGTACTTCTAGTGGAAAAGAAGGATGGATCATTAAGGATGGTTGTAGATTATCGGGGATTGAATGAAGTAACCATCAAGAACAACTACCCACTGCCAATGATCAACGATCTGTTTGATCGGTTGCAAGGAGCTAAAGTGTTTTCCAAGATCGATTTGCGATCAGGGTACCATCAATTGAAGATTCGAGAGCAGGACATACCTAAGACAGCATTCACCACGAGATATGGACTGTATGAGTATACCGTTATGTCATTTGGATTGACTAACGCACCTGCCTATTTTATGAACCTGATGAACAAAGTGTTTATGGAGTTTTTGGATAAGTTCGTCGTAGTGTTCATTGATGACATCCTGGTTTATTCAAAGAATGAAGAGGAGCATAAGGAACATTTGCGTTTGGTTTTGGAGAAACTAAGGGAACATCAGTTATACGCCAAATTCAGCAAATGTGAGTTTTGGTTGAAGGAAGTTGGATTCCTCGGACACGTTATATCCGGAGAAGGTATAGCAGTTGACCCCACTAAGGTTGAGACCGTAACCGAATGGAATCACCAACGACAGTTGGAGAGATCCGGAGTTTTCTTGGACTCGCAGGATACTACCGGAGATTCATTGAGAACTTTTCAAAGATTGCAAAGCCTATGACTGAATTGTTGAAGAAGGATACTAAGTTCAAATGGACTGAGGAGTGTGAGGCTAGTTTCCAGGAGTTGAAGAAACGTTTGGTCACCTCACCAGTATTGATTTTGCCAGATCAGACCAAGGATTATGAGGTGTATTGCGACGCTTCACGTCGAGGACTTGGAGCAGTGCTTATGCAGGAAGGAAGAGTTGTTTCGTATGCTTCACGGCAACTGAAGCCTCATGAGTTGAATTATGCCACGCATGATTTGGAGTTAGCAGCCATAGTGCATGCATTGAAGACGTGGAGACATTTCCTCATTGGAAATCATTGTGAGGTGTACACGGATCACAAGAGTTTGAAGTACATTTTCACGCAGAAGGAGTTGAACCTCAGACAAAGGAGATGGTTGGAGCTCATCAAGGATTATGACATGAGATTGCATTACCATCCCGGAAAAGCTAATGTAGTAGCTGACGCATTGAGCCGTAAGAGCCATGTCAATACCCTAATGACGGGAGAAGTACCAAAGGAGTTAGCAGAAAACCTTCGTGAGCTATGTTTGGAAATAGTTCCGAGAGGCTATGTAGCAGCATTGGAGATTCAGTCAACATTGATGGATAAGATCAGAGAAGCTCAGAAATCTGACAAGGAGATTGCTGCTATAAAAGAGAAATTGAGCGAAGGAAAAACAAAGGGATTTCGTGAGGATGAGCACGATACCCTATGGTTTGAAGAACGTGTTTATGTGCCCAATGACCCGGAGATCAGGAAGTTGATTTTGCAAGAGGCACATGATTCACCGTATTCGATTCACCCAGGGAATACCAAGATGTATTTGGATTTGAAGGAAACATTCTGGTGGACCGGAATGAAGAAGGATATTGCAGCATATGTAGCAGTTTGTGACGTATGTCAGAGAGTAAAGGCAGAGCATCAGAAGCCAGCAGGATTGTTACAACCATTGCCGATACCCGAATGGAAGTGGGATAAGATAGGCATGGATTTTATCACAGGACTACCCAGGACGAAAGCAGGCTATGACTCGATATGGGTAGTAGTTGATCGTTTGACGAAGGTAGCACATTTCATTCCAGTTAAGACCACTTACACCAGTGCTAAGTTGGCGAAGATATACATGACTAGGATCATTTGTTTGCATGGAGTTCCGAGGAGTATCGTATCAGATAGAGGAACCCAATTTACCTCAAAGTTTTGGAATCAGTTGCATGAAACTTTAGGAACCAGACTAGAGTTCAGCACAGCCTTTCATCCGCAGACAGATGGACAGAACGAGAGAGTCAATCAGATTTTGGAAGATATGCTGAGAGCTTGTGCACTAGATTATGGATCTAGTTGGGACGATAACTTGCCGTATGCGGAGTTTTCTTATAACAACAGTTACCAAACCAGTTTGAAGATGGCACCTTTCGAAGCTTTATACGGAAGGAGGTGCAGGACACCGTTGTCATGGGACGAAGTTGGAGACCGTCAATTCTTTGGACCAGATTTGATTAAGGAGTCTGAACGGAAAGTTAAGTTGATTCGCGATAGGCTCAAGGTAGCCCAGTCCAGGCAGAAGAGCTACGCAGATTCTAAACGCAAGGAGACAGTTTACGAAACCGGAGACAGAGTTTATCTTCGAGTATCCCCACTTCGAGGAGTTAAGCGCTTTGGAGTTAAGGGAAAGTTAGCACCGCGTTTCGTTGGACCGTATAAGATCTTGCAACGTATGGGAGAAGTCGCTTATAAGTTGGAATTACCAGAGGGACTGTCAGGAGTTCATGATGTATTCCATGTTTCTCAGCTGAAGAAATGTCATGCCGAGATGGCGGAGGTACCGCTAAGGGATACCGTGCCACTCGAAGCGATTCAGTTGAAGGACGACTTAACGTATGAGGAGAAGCCAGTCAAGATTCTCGAGTTTGCCAGCAGAGTTACTCGCAGCAAGGTTATCAAGTTTTGCAAAGTTCAGTGGAACCACCACTCAGAGGATGAAGCCACCTGGGAGAGAGAAGAAGATTTGCTCAAGGACCACCCTCACCTATTTTCTAGCCAACCCGAATCTCGAGGGCGAGATTCATCTTAAGGGGGGTAGGTTTTTAACATCCCAAATTTTCAATTTGGAATGTTATACACTAGATCATCATCCATATCATATTTTCATGCATTTTGGTTGATCCTAGAAATTTCACGCAACTCAAGGACCTTCGGAGAGAGTTGGAGATTTCGTTATTTTCATATTTGAGAGTTTTCTCGAATTTGAAAAGAGGATCATTTGATTTATTTATTTTATCTTCAATAATTTTTCCGATATCAAAATATATGAGAGAGGGAATAATATGACTTTCCCAAAATTAGGAAAAATGAAGATTTAATAAATAGATCAATTTTGGTTTTGCCGGAGTTTTATTTGCATTTTATTTGGATAGGGAAAAATGCGCGTTTTCAAAAATTGCATTTTAGGTCCGGAGTAAAGTTCATTTTGTTCGGCTCATTTTTAGGAGTCGGGGAAAATTTACTTTAGTAATTTCGGAGTTCGTTTAGTTTCTTTTTCTTTTGTTTTCTGCGCGCGATAACCAGTTAAAAAAAAGAGAGCAGGCCAGCCGGGCCTAAAGCCCAACCAGCCGGCCGCCTCCCTAGCCCCCTGCGCGCGTGCGCTGCGAGCCAGGCCAGGCGCCAGCCGCCGCCGCCGCCTCGCCTCTAGGCCGAATCCTTTTAGGATTCTAGGCCGGCCCCTTTCCTTTGTTCCGTTTTCCTTTTTCTTCTAGGACTCTTTTTCCTATTCTATTTCTTGTCCCCTACCCCAAGAAATCCCTCCCCTCCCCAATATAAATATCCCCAACACCCCCCCCTCTAAACACATCAAATCAAACCCCAAGCCCTACACCGCACCCCACACCCGCGCCGCCGCCGCACCTTGCCCACGCCGCCGCCCTACGCCACGCCTCCGGAGCCCCTTGCCGGAGACCTCGCCGGAGGTTGCCCCGCGTCTCTTTTCCTCGGATCATTTTCTTCTAATCGTTCCGATTCTTTTCTTCTCTTCCGATTCGTTTTCTAATCGGTTTTTCCGTTTCTTCGTTTTTCGGTTTCTTTCCGAAACCCTAGATCGGATTCGTTTTCTTTTCCGATTTAGTTGCCTTTGGACCGTTCGCCGGACCGTTCGTCCTAACGAACGTGATCACCGGATTCTTCTAGGTTAACGACGCCCGTTCGTTTAACCGTTCTTCTTTTCTTTCTCGTCGGATTTATTCCGCGATCGCGATCTCAGATCCGATCTTCGTTCTAGTCTTTCTTCTCGCTCGTTTATCGGAATCAGGTGATTCAAGCGCCTGGAGTTTCGTTTCGAAACCGCCGTTCCGTCTAATCAACTTAAACAAGTTTTTGCCCCGGTAAAATTTGACCTAGTTTCAACTTGCTAGAACCGAGTTGTTTTCTTCCGCCGTTTGTTTTCCGTTTCTTTGTTCGGTTCGTTCTTTCTTTGCAACCGGAGTTCTTAAGTTGAACTTTCTGGTTCGTTCTCTTGTTCGAGTTTTACCTATGCATTAGATGAGTACTTATTGTATGCTTGTTGTTTGTCTGCGATAGATCACCCGGATTGCGCCGCCTGTTACTTCGAAACCCTAGGTCTCGCGGATCATCAGCAAGGCAAGTAACACTTTGATCATACCTTTTCTACAACCCATGTTTTATTGCATTAGATCAATCCTCTCACATTGCATGATTAGGATCTAATTAAATTGTGGGATGGGAAGTAGATGAGGTAGTACCTATTACCTGTATTATTATGAAACCTTTGGGAGTTACTTCTACGTTTGCTTATTATGCCATGCTATGCTAGTAGACGTGGATTGGGTGAGTGATATCCATGACAGATGTGAGTTGATAATTTTAATGGTTTATCTAAGGTGGCAACTTAAACACACATCTGGGTGGATTGAGGCACCTGATGTCTATCAGGACTTGCCTGTTTTTTTTGGACCGCCACCCAGGCTCAAAGGGATCATAAGATCTTTCATGCTAAATACTTACGTGTGCAGCCACAAGCCATTATGGGCTCTGGCATAGTTGACTAAGTCGTGCGAACTCTTATAGGGGTAGACTAGCAGATGTAGGGGTTGTAGGTGGTACGGTCTACTCCATCGTAAGGTGCTAGCGCTTCTGAAAGACTCTGTCTCGGTCATCCGTTTCTCAAACACCATGTAGTGCGAGAAACCAAACGGAGGCGATCGAGTCTTGTGGGGAAAAGTGCGCAAACCTCTGCAGAGTGTACAAACTAATCATGATTAGCCGTGTCCCCGGTTATGGACAACTTGAGTATCTAGTACTTGAATATCATGTGAATCTCAACATGTTACTTCTAATTAATGTTGTTGGGTTTTAATTATTTTTAATTGGGATTGAGAATGCTGTCAACCATTCTCAATGTTTCACAACCACCATGATAGTTAAATAAATTTATTCCTTTGCAGTAGGGAAAAACTGGCTTTACGCAAAACTGTAACCATAGAGCCTTTCCACCAGCCCTATATGCATATAGTATAGCTGTTTCATTCCATTACTCTCTATGTGTTACTTTGCCAGCATATTCCATGTGCTGACCCGTTTTCGGGTTGCAACTTCTCTTGTTGCAGACTTTCAGACGACGATTGAGGTGTTTTAGGTCGTGGTTCTATACTCAGTGATGCCGCTGGAGTTGATGGACCCATTTATCTTCCAAGTCTTCCGCTGTTATTGTTTTTAGGTGGCCTTAAGCCATATTTATTGTAATAAGTTCTCTTTGAGACAACGATGTAATAAGTGTGTGATTGCCACTCTTCTATAAATCCTTTGATGTACTGTGTGGTGTCAGCATTACTGATCCAGGGATGACACCCGAGCACAGTAGACTTGATCCATTCGGGTCGGGTCGCCACAACCATCTAGTGTGCGATCGGATGTTCTGAGGGAGTTGGTGGGGCGAGCGGCCATCTCAGATGAACACCGTATGCTGATGAATACGATGGTGGAGAGAATCGCGTCCGCCAAAAGCGGATTGCATGAAGCTTTTATGAGTCTATTGACATGCTTTGAGGTACGCAAAATAATGTATGATAGTCCTGCACATGCTAGGTGTGCCCTCTATAGATAGTAGCCCCTGAGACTCTGGTTGTCATCGGAAACGACGACGAACAGAGGAGATATTACCAGGTAATAACCATACTGCCTCCATGTGCAGGTGATGGAAGCTCCGGTGGCTAGCCGGACTAGCGAGTTTGCCCATTTAGAACGACAGTTGGATGCGACAGACGCCGACATCGAGCTTGTTAACAAAATGCTCGACGAGGCACAGGGTAAGTGTCATTATCTGGTAAACACCACATAGGAAGAGCAACATGATGCCAGTATCTTTAATATGTTGTGACTGCAGATGGAGCTACCACCGTTGAAGCCTTGCGGGCAGAACTTGCCCGAGCCAAGGAACAAGCGAGGTTGGGTAATGCGGCTGCTTTGAAGGCGGCCGAAGATTTGCAAGCCGAGAAGGCCGCGCATGGCGAGAGACGAGATAAGATGGCCAAGATGGCCATAGAATTAAAAGCCATCGCCGACCGTTGCCGGGTTCTTGAAAAGGAAAACCAGGCGAAGGCATCGGACCTTGAGAAGGCTGCTGCGACGAGAAAAGACCTCCGCTTTGCTATGAGGGCAAAGAAGGAGGAGCTGCGGGAAGCCGGGGATATTGTAGCTGGGAAATCCTTTATGTTGCGGAGGAAGTTCGGAGATACATGGTATGCCCCTCTGGATCGGCTGTGGAGTTCAGAGGATGTGTATATGGATTTGGCAGCAAGCGCTGCCGATGCGGCCAAGTACTTCCATGGTCAGACGGACCGTGAAGTAGACCAGCTGTTTTGGAGACAATTCCATTCTCTCGAGCGTCCGCTTTCATTGACTGACCAATTAGCTGAATGGGCCGAACTAAATAGGTTGTCCGGACTCTCCATGAGGTCTGTTGTGGATTAGCTATGGCTGGAAAGGTTAAAACCGAACAACTATTTCAGCTTGGTGCAGCAGTTCCTTGACGTGGTGCCGCACATTAATGCGATGAAGAGGTCAGCGTGCATAGAGGGCGCACGGATGGCCTTTTCCCGTGTTAAAGCATACTGGGCGGAGATGGATGCTACCACTGTTGCAGCGCGGGATTCGGCCATAGGTCGAAGGGCTGCTGAGCACTACTTTGAAGAAGTTCTTGAGGGTGCTCGTTTGATAGAGACCTAGTGCTCAAAAAATATTATGTGTGAGTGATATGTAATCTCATTGTAAGCGAAATGCTTTTATAGATTTTAATAAGGCTATTTTTATACTTTTGCCTGAAAGTAGTATGATGCCTCCTGGGCGGCCGTTTATGTATACATGTGTATAACTTGAAAGATTGCAGTCGTCGGCTTCAACCCCCACGCATATAATGCGGAGGTGCTTGCAAAAACATGTGTTCACACTTAACCCAACGTCTTGGTCCTATTAAGGAGGTGATAGCGGAGCGAGCGAGGCAACCGGACTATAGTGCTTTAGCACTTTCACTTAGCCATAGGAGTTTGACAGTGGGGCTACTAGATAGCCCCTGGTGGCTCCGCACTCTCCCGATCCCCGGGTGCGTACATGCCTGGCCGGAAAATGACCCTTCGTTAAGGCGGAGGAATTCTAACATTCCAACAGGTCATCGAGTGGTTGACCAGTCTCACGCTATATCATGAAAGTCAGTTTTCGGCTTTCTCTACTGAGGTGCTCGTCCGGATGAACTAGGGCACAATCGCAGTAGTTCTCCTGGTGCTACCTTAGCCGGTAGAGCGGAACGTAAGGCACCAAAACACAGGAGCCGGGCAAACCCAACATTTGACCAAAGACAATGATTCGGAGCTGATGCATATAGGGCCAAACTCGCGACGCCGAACACTCCCTAAGGTATTCGGTCTTTGTGGTATAAACCGGGCCTAAGTAATGGCCTTTGTAAGAAGCCCCTTGTGTCCAGGTACATGCATTGTTCTAGCATGGCCACATGCCAAGACGTCAGCATCCTTCTCAACGGTGGATATGTATCAACAAGAGACAGTAAAAAAGGTTTACGCAGGGTCTTAATCTAAAAAGAATCCTTGGAGCGGGTCCCTGCTGCACGTCTGCGCCTGTGTCTCCGTTGTGCCGTATCCTGGACGGGTGTAGCACGATGATCGTTTGTAAAGAGAGGAATTTAGGTGAGAAAGTTGTCATGCAAAAAGATAGTTTTTTTAAAGAAACCATGTATAATTCAAGATGAGAAGAAATTGCCGCTTGTCTGCGCGTGTTGAGCCCCTTGTATTGACAAATGGGGGTGTGACCATTTATTTGGTATAAGTAGCGGTGCCGGACTCGATTAGTTGTGTCTGAGGTCTTGACGACCTATTGGACGCTTTCGCTGGTCCAGGCGCCTTTAGTGTGCGGCTGCCAAGGCAGCCTCACTCTCTTCGGCGCGCAGAGATCGCTTGATATTTCCGTGCACTGAAATGATGCCACATGGACTGGGCATCTTGAGTGTGAGGGAGGCGTAGTGTGGTATTGCATTGAAGCGAGCGAAAGCTTCGCGTCCGAGCAGTGCTTGATAGCCACTTTGAAACAGAGCGATGTGGAAGGTTAAATGCTCGCGACGGAAGTTATCAGGGGAGCCGAATATAACTTGTAGTAGGAGGGAGCCCGTACAACGAGCCCCTGGGCCTGGCGTTACTCCTTTAAAGGTAGTGTTGCTATGGCGAATTTGTGTTGGGTCTAACCCCATCCTGCGGATTGTATCCTGATATATTAGGTTTAGGCTGCTGCCGCCATCCATCAAGACTCGTGTGAAGTGATATCCGCCATTTACTGGGTTTAATACCACGGCAGCCCATCCTGCGTGTGGGATACTTGCTGAGTAATCGCGATGGTCGAAAGTGATCGGTTGAGAGGACCAGTGGCAGGACCTCGCGGTGACAGGCACTTGGGTATATTTTCCTGGGAGTGCCGCGTTGTTTTTCCCCTTGATCACGTGTAACACGTTTATTGTTTTGACTTTTGGTGGAAATTTCTTTTGTTCCACCGTGTCTTGCTTGGGAGGCTCGTCCTCGTCTTCACTTGGTGTATCCTCCCCCTTGTGTACAGCGTTGAGCTTGCCGGACTGCTTGAAGACCCAACATTCCCTGTGGGTATGATTAGCAGGTTTACCAGGGGTACTATGGATCTGACATACTTGGTCCATAATTTTGTTGAGGCCGGACAATTCATCCCTGGTGCCTTTAGGGGGCGGCTTTTGACCTGGCCGAGAGCTTTTGAATCCGGCATTTACTGTTGTGCCCTTTGTGTTGTCTTCTTTATTCCGGCGTTTGTTATTGCTGTTGCGCCATGATTTCCTGTTTCCATCTCTAACTTCAGATGTACTGGGGTCGCTGGTGCTGCATCTGGCTAGCCAGCTGTCCTCACCCGCGCAAAAGCGGGTCATGAGGTTTGTTAATGCGGCCATCGTTCTCGGCTTATTTTGGCCGAGGTGTCTAGCGAGCCATTCGTCACGGACGCTATGCTTGAAAGCTGCCAAGGCTTCAGCGTCCAGACAGTCGACAATCTGGTTCTTTTTAGTAAGAAACCTGTTCCAAAGCTTTCGGGCTGACTCTCCGGGCTGTTGAGTTATATGACTCAAATCGTCCGCATCCGAAGGTCGGACATAAGTCCCTTGAAATTTTGCCCGAAAGGCGTCTTCGAGCTCTTCCCAACTTCCAATGGAGCTTTGGGGAGGCCTTTAAGCCAGTGATGAGCTGGCCCTTTGAGCTTGAGGGGTAAGTACTTGATGGCGCGGAGATCATCTCCTCGAGCCATATGGATATGAAGGATGTAGTCCTCAATCCAGACCCCAGGGTCTGTTGTTCCGTCGTATGTCTCTATGTTTACAGGTTTGAATCCCTCTGGAAATTCATGGTCCAGCACCTCATCGGTGAAACATTGGGGGTGTGCGGCACCCCTGTATATGGGTGTACTGCATTGTTCGGATGTTTGTTGTGTTGCATTGTATGCTGGGGCGCGCTTGCGTGGTCCATAGATGTATCTTGTTGCGTCGTCCTTTGGGTGTGAGCCCGCGCATGGGTCGCGTGTTGTATTGTGAGTGGCATTGTATGCCGCTCTGTGTTGATAGAGGGGTCGTCTATCCGACCAGGTGGCTGCTTTGATATTTGGTTGTGGGGGGTCTGAGGCCTCCTCATCGGATTCAGGTAGCAGCTTCCGCTTTGGGTAGCTCTTGGAGGGGCGATTGTCGTCGTACATCGCTGCTGTGTTGAGTATTTTACTCCATCTGATTTGGAGTGTGTCTTGCGCAGCCTTGAGCCTTTGCTTCTGCTTTTTCAGACTCCTCGCGGTGGCAACAAGCTTTTTACGGGCATTCTGCTGCTCCGGGTGCCTGCCCGGTGTTATGTCGTCCGGACCATTATCCTTAATAGAATTTGTTTGTTCGGTATGATTATCCGGATTGTCGTTGTCCAGCAGCGGTTCGCCCTGCTCCAGCGCTGGGTCTGTGTGATCGCTATTTCTGTCGAGGCGAGATTTGGGGCAGCACTTGCGTCGCCACTTTGACTGCTTTTCGAGGGAACAAGCCTTCGGTGCGTCCTTCCGCTCTCTGTTGTCATCTTTTGGTGCGTCCACCATGTATACGTCATATGACGAGGTGGCGTTCCAGGGCCCAATAGGCACTGGTTCTTCATCGTCTCCTTCATCGGCGTCCATACCGTCGATGTCTTCGGAGTCGAAGTCGAGCATGTCGGTTAAATCATCGAAAGTGGCTACAAAATGGGTGGTGGGTTGGCTTTGAATTTCTTCATTGTCCGTATCCCAATCTTGCTGACCATAGTCCGGCCAGGGCTCTCCTGATAAAGAGAGAGACTTTAGTGATTTCATAATATTGCCGAAGGGCTAGTGCTGAAAGATGTCCGCGGCAGTAAACTCCATGATCGGCACCCAATCGGATTCGATCGGCAGAGGCGCGAATGGTTCAGGGTCCGGAGAGGAGTCCGGCTCCTTGGAATCACGAGTCTCGCGGAGTGTGGGGCCGGTGTTCGGCTCGATCACCGTTGGGATCGCAGCCCCCGAGGCGGCGTCCAACCGCCCATCCTCGATCGGCGTAGTTGGCTCCGAATTAAGGGTCGAAGCCGATGCGGGTGCGGCCTCCAGGGCACTGTTCGGCGACAGAGCTAGATCATGCTCGTCGGGACAGTGCGGCGCGCTCAGCAGTGGCTCGAATCCGTCGAAGATCAAGTCCCCGCGGATGTCAGTCGTGTAGTTTAAACTTCCAAATATGACATGATGGCCAGGAGCGTAGCTTTCGATCTGCTCCAGATGGCCAAGTGAATTGGCCCGCAGTGCGAAGCCGCCGAAGACGAAGATCTGTCCGGGGAGGAAGGTCTCACCCTGGACTGCATCGCTATTGATGATGGTAGGAGCCATCGAGCCTGACGGCGACGACACAGAGGAACTCTCAATGAAAGCACCAATGTCGGTGTCAAAACTGGCGGATCTCGGGTAGGGGGTCCCAAACTGTGCGTCTAGGCTAGATGGTAACAGGAGGCAAGGGACACAAAGTTTTACCCAGGTTCAGGCCCTCTCGATGGAGGTAAAACCCTACGGCCTGCTTGATTAATATTGATGATATGGGTAGTACAAGAGTAGATCTACCACGAGATCGGAGAGGCTAAACCCTAGAAGCTAGCCTATGGTATGATTGTTGTTGTCTATGTTGTCCTATGGACTAAAACCCTCCGGTTTATATAGACACCGGAGAGGGTTAGGGTTACACAAAGTCGGTTACAATGGTAGGAGATCTGCATATCCGTATCGCCAAGCTTGCCTTCCACACCAAGGAAAGTCCCTTCCGGACACGGGACGAAGTCTTCAATTTTGTATCTTCATAGTCCAGGAGTCTGGCTGAAGGTATAGTCCGGCTATCCAAACACCCCCTAATCCAGGACTCCCTCAGACTCCATGTCCAATTTGGCATCCCCCTTCCTACTTTCGGAGGAGGAAGGGGGAAGGAGAGGGAAGAGGAGAAGGAAAGGAGGCGCGCCCCCTCCCCTAGTCCAATTCGGACTCCCCATGGGAGGGGGTGTTGGGTTCTACGGTAGGGTGCGTCGACTGCAAATTAAAATTTTCCTACACGCAGAACAACCAAGAACATGCTACGGGAGATGGATCACAGTTCGTTACCACTAGACGCGCAGTGTCGTGCAGTGGAAGAAGAGTTGGGGCAGCGCGTCTGCGTGGATCGTCTCCTCCTCGTCCGATCTCCCTCAAGCAGATGGTCGTCGGTTTCCATGTACAGGTTCGCCGGAGTGGCGCAAGTGCATCTCCTCTAACGGTATCTGCGCGTGTAGGAGGAACATCGTGCGGCGGACTGCTAGGTCCGATCACACAACCAGCGGCGAGCGGAGGTGTCTATTTGCAACACATGCAAACCCTAGTGACAGCGCCGAAGCGATCAGCCTCATGAGTGTGTGGCACCTCCACTTTATATAGGCATCCGTCGCAGGCTTAACACTTGGGCCTCGCACGGACCCTAAAGCCCATAAGTATACTCGGCCACAATCCGGATACAACTCGGATCACATCAAACCAGTGTCCCCGGATCGGACATCGTAGGTTCCTTCCCTTAAGCGCGTGGCCCCTTAGGTTCAAGCCAGCTTGGTCGCAGTTCGGATCACCTCCAAACCGCACAGTTGGTAGCGGCCTCTAGCAAGGCATGCCCAACACCAAGCAGACTATGAAGCTGGTTAGGCGAACCTGTACATCACACATCCATTCCTTTTACCACACGATATATGTTGTCAAGCTCAAGGCGAGTCTGTCATCCTTGTGTTAGCCCGACCTCTTTCTCATTCCAGTGATGCCGACCACTATACGGATTATCTCATAATCCTTGTCGCATGGCCATGCTTATCCTGGTCGGATCACACGAGGGGCCCAAAGTATATCTCTCCTGGTCGGAGGGGCAAATCCCATCTTGCTCGACCATGTCTCGTAGCATGGGTCTGGACAAACCTGAAACCTACCTTTTCAACTACCCAGTCACGGAGTAGCGTTTGGTCGGCCCAAAGCAAGTCTATCACCATCCCGAGTACATGCGCCAGCTCAGGTCTTAGGACATAGAACGTATGTTGTACTAGAGACTCACAGATGACATATCACTGGGTCTCATAGTTGGGTCTGTCCGACTCAGACCTTATCTCAACTCGGATCCGACTATGTTGAATCCGACCAGACCTTTCCAAGCCCATATTATCTGGTTAGCATCCAATGCTTCATGGCTAGTGAGACCAAGCCATCAACCGTGTCATATGCTAGTCTAGTTGGCTGCGCGTCCACACAGCCCTTTCGACTAGGTACCTTTTAGGACATTCATCATACAATGCATAGTCCCACAAACAAGTCACGTACTTGCTGATACACATCATTGATAATGTCCAAGGACTATCTTTATTCATAAACACATAGGAAATATCATCATACATGATTGCCTCTAGGGCATATCTCCAACAGTCTCCCACTTGCACTAGAGTCAATCAAATAGACATCGAATGCCCATAGCTCTAACGTACCCCTCGTGCTTGGGTTGTGGAAGCGGCTTAGTTAATGGATCTGCAACATTTGCATCCGTGTGAATCTTGCATAACTCTACATCACCATTCTTAATGATCTTTCGTATCAGGTGATATTTCCGATCTATGTGTCTGACCTTGTGGTGATTCCTTGGCTCCTTGGCTTGTGCGATGGCACCAGAATTATCACAATAAAGGTCCAACAGTTTTACCGAGGCTGGGAAAATACCAAGATCATCCAAAAAGTTCCGGATCCAAACACCTTCTTTCGCAGCTTCACAAGCCGCAATGTATTCGGCTTTTGTGGTAGAATCGGCCACCGTATCTTGCTTGGAACTCATCTAGCTCACTGCTCCTCCGTTCATGACGTACACGAATCCAGACTGTGATCGACAATCATCTCTGTCGGTTTGGAAACTAGCATCGGCGTAACCCCTTACGATGAGCTCTTCCTCACCTCCATAAACAAGGAACATCTCTTTAGTCCTTTTCAGGTACTTTAGAATAGTCTTTACCGCTGCCTAGTGACTCTCACCTGGGTTGGCCTAGTATCTGCTTGTTAGGCTTATCGCAAAAGCAACATCTGGCCTTGTACATATCATGGCATACATGATGGATCCGATTGCTGAGGCATACGGAATCCTACTTTGCTCATCAGATGTCGAAGGACTCTGAGTCTCACTTAGCCTTATACCATGTGAGAGTGGCAAGAACCCTTTCTTCACCTCACTCATGTTGAACCGCTTCAACACTTTATCTATGTACATGCTCTGGCTTAAGCCGAGCAGCCTCCTCGATCTATCTCTAAAGATCTTAATGCCTAAAATGTACATTGCCTCACCATGGTCCTTCATTGAAAACTTGCCATTCAATGACTCCTTGACCGAGTTCAGCATTGAAACATCATTTCCGATCTGTAGTATGTCATCCGCATACAAGATCAAAAACACTATCGAGCTCGCACTTAACTTCTTGTATAAACAAGAGTCCTCTTCGCTTTTGATGAAACCGAAACCAGTGACGACCTCATCAAAACGATTGTTCCAACTCCGAGATGCTTGCCTCAACACATAAATGGATCTCTTGAGCTTGCATACCTTACTAGTGCTAGTCGGATCGAAAAAACCCAGGGGTTGTATCATATACACGTCCTCGGTCAAATTTCCGTGAAGGAAAGCAATCTTGACATCCATCTGCCATATCTCGTAATCGAAATATGCAACTATAGCTAGTACAATCCTCACCGACTTCAGCATCGCTACCAGCGAGTAAGTCTCGTCGTAGTCAATTCCTTGAACTTGTCCATAACCCTTAGCGACAAGCCCAGCTTTGTGGATCTGAACATTTCCATCCACATCGGTTTTCTTCTTAAAGACCCATTTGCAACCAATGGCCATTATGCCAGGCGGCGGATCAACCAAATCCCAGACTTGATTCTCATCCATGGACTTTAACTCGGATCTCATGGCCTCCAGCCACACCTCAGAATTTGGGCTCACCATCGCTTCCGCATACGTGGTCGGCTCATCGCTTTCTAGCAACAATACATCGCGCACTCTGCGCAATATTTCCAACCTCTGTGGTTCTAGTGCCGCTTCCACTACGGGTTCCCTGACTGACTCCGGTATTATCTCATCACCAGCCGAGTCGTCCCCGAGTGGTCCTCGAATTTCTTCGAGTCGGACCGTCCTCCCACTGGCCTCCTGACTGAGAAACTCTTTCTCAAGGAAAACCCCGTTCCGAGCAACAAACACTTTGTTCTCTTCACGGTTGTAGAAGTTATATCCCAAGGTTTCCCTCGGATATCCCACGAATATGCATTTATCCGACTTAGGTGTAAGCTTGTCTGACATAAGTCGCTTGACAAATGCTTCACAACCCCAAATCTTTAGAAAAGACAAACTGGGACTCCTCCCGGTCCACATCTCATGTGGTGTCTTGTCTATGGATTTTGATGGTACCATGTTAAGTGTGAAAGCTGTAGTTTCTAGAGCGTATCCCCAGAATGATAAGGGTAAATCTGATTTGCTCATCATAGACCGGACCATGTCCAACAAGGTCCTATTCCACCTTTCCAACATGCCGTTTCTCTGTGGCATACCCGAAGGTGTGAGCTGTGGTACTATACCTCGGCTTTTCAGATGATCATCAAACTCCTGGCTCATGTACTCACCTCCACGATCAGATCGTAGAAGCTTTATAGTCTTACCGAGCTGATTCTCAACCTCGTTCTGAAACTCTTTGAACTTTTCAAAATTTTCCGACTTGTGCCTCATCAAATAGATATATCCATATCTACTCAATTCGTCGGTAAAAGTCACGAAGTACTGATAGCCACCTCTGGCAGTTGTGCTCATTGGACCACACACATCACTATGTATAAGCTCCAACAACTCGGACGCCCTCTCGCAACTCTTTGCGAAAGGAGACTTAGTCATCTTGCCAAGCAAGCATGATTCACATGTCTCGAACGACGTGAAGTCAGACGAAGTTAGGAGTCTATCATCATGGAGCTTATTCATGCGTTTTAGACTAATGTGCCCAAGCCAGTAATACCAGAAGTAAGTCGGATTTATATCATTAGGCTTATGCCTCTTGACATTCACGTTATAGACCGGTTCCCGTTCTAGATTCAATATAAATATCCCATCAACAATGGGTGCATAGCCGTGGAACATACCATTCAAATAAAACGAACAACCATTGTCCTTTAAATTGAATTCATAACCCTGACTCATCAAACATGAGGCAGAAATAATGTTCCGACTAAGTGCAGGAATGTAATAACAATTATTCAATTCCAAAATAAATCCAGAAGGAAGCTGGAGCTGCATCGTGCCGACCTCCAATGCAGCAACTCTTGCTTTGTTGCTGACCCTGATGTCAATCTCCCCTTTTGCCACACGCCTAGTTCTTACCAGCCCCCGCATCGAGTTGCAGATATGAACAACCGATCCGGTATCAAATACCCAAGAGCTACCGGGTATGTCAGCAAGGTAAATGTCTATAACATATGCAACAAGTGTACCTTTGCCTAAAGTAGCATTCCCGGCCTTCTTGCCATGCTCTGCAAGCCACTTGCTACAATTCCTCTTCCAGTGACCAATTTCCTTGCAATGATAGCAAATGGTCTTCGAGTCCGGTCCAGACTTCGGCGCAGCGGCGGAGGTTACCATCTCCGTGCCCTTTGCCTTAGCCTTCTTCTTACACCAACTCTTCTTGAACTTGGCCGATTTCTGCAGCATCAACACTTGATGTGTGCCTTTCTTAATATCCTGCTCTGCCACCTTAAGCATCCCATGCAATTCAGTGAGCTTCTTATCCATGCCATGCATATGGTAGATCGAGATGAACGTCCCATAGCTGGGCGGAAGAGAACCCAAAACTACATCAGTAGCCAGCTCATCCAAGAGCGGGAAGCCCAACCGATCCAAAGCTTGCACATATACCATCATCTTGATCACATGCGGGCTCAGTGGATCACCTTACTTCAGCTTGCAATCCATCAAGGATCGCCAGACGTTGAACCTTTCAGTCCTAGTCTGTGTCTGAAACATGCTCTTGAGACTCTCGATCATATCGTAAGCCTCAACATTTTCGAAATGCTGTTGCAAATCGGGCTCCATACAAGCCAGCATCAGACAACTGATCTCCGTTGATTCATCAACGAGTTTTTGGTAGGCATTCTTAGCAGTGGCACTAGCATTATTGGCAGGTTCCTCTGGAAGTGGATCCTCTAGAACATGTTCCTTTTATCATGCTTGAGAACAACTCTCAGATTTCTATACCATGTGGTAAAGTTTGTTCCATTCAGTTTATCCTTTTCCAGAATTGATTTCAATGCAAAGTTGGGTTGAGTAGGTGGTGCCATTGATCTACAACAGAAAATATGCAATCACTAAGCAATGTGTTTATGTAGAGTAATTCTAGCCTTAAACAGATAATACTCCCACTGAAGTTGGCATCCCTCCGCAAACTCTCAGTGATTCAGGATCCGACTAGCACATGTGACTAGTGAGCTTTAGCATCACTGCTAGACAACATGCCTATTCGGTAAGCAACTCCTTGCTAATCGTATCTCTATACGACTCCTATCGGTCGGGAAGGTATCTCATACCCCGGCCCCAACCTTCTTTGCCACAAGGCCCAAAACCGTTTTGATAGCCCTGTCAAGTTAACCTGATGCAGTGCATGTTCGTGTCCGACACGAACCCTTCAGTTCAAGGACACCTAGTAGCACCTCAATTTTATGAGCCCACTACTAGACGTACTTGACGTGCGAAGGTGCAACATCGGGGATGGCAATTCACTTGATATTAATGAGGGATCTTTCTACCATTCTAACATGCATAGAAAACAAGAAACATATCAATCACAAATAAACATATATTGTGAAATGGTATGGCTCCTTCATGGATGTTCTTCCAGGTCGGCTCCGACTCTGATGACCATCTAGGAACTCCATCTTGTTTGTCACGCCTGGACGCCAAGCCACCAACCTGATCTCTATATCCAACTACTACAACTAGTAATGAATTTTACATAGAGTCACAAGTCAACACGCAGGTCGTTATACAATATAATGACATCACTTTGGCTCCTGCCGGCTGACAAACATGATATGCAGGCCATGTATAGATTACACACATGCATCACATACACATGAGCCATACCATTCACATCAAACCCTACAAAATAAAGTTATGCATAGAATCACATTCTACTGGTTTGAGTGATCGTGTATGAAATACAAGGCGCTACGCACACGGTGGTCCCGCTAGGGGTAGATCGTGTCACGACCTCATCGATCCCTATTATCAGAAAACATAGCCACATCGATCCCCATGTGCAATTGATCTCATCAACCGTGCACATAGCCAATCTCAACAACGACAACAGATCTAATCTGTCGCCTCCACATATCTAATATGCATACGATCTGAATCCAAATCCTATAGCAGATGCTCTGATACCACTGTTGGGTTCTACGGTAGGGTGCGTCGACTGCAAATTAAAATTTTCCTACGCGCAGAACAACCAAGAACATGCTACGGAGATGGATCACAGTTCATTACCACTAGACGCGCAGTGTCGTGCAGCGGAAGAAGAGTTGGGGCAGCGCGTCTGCATGGATCGTCTCCTCCTTGTCCGATGTCCCTCGAGCAGCTGGTCGTCGGTTCCCACATACAGGTTCACCGGAGCGGTGCAAGTGCATCGCCTCTAACGGTATCCGCGCGTGCAGGAGGAACATCATGCGGCGGCCTGCTAGGTCCGATCACACAACCGGCAACGAGCGAAGGTGTCTACTCGCAACACATGCAAACCCTAGTGACAGCGCCGAAGCAATCAGCCTCATGAGTGTGTGGCACCTCCAATTTATACAGGCGTCCGTCGCAGGCTCAACACTTGGGCCTCGCACGGACCCTAAAGCCCATAAGTATACTCGGCCACAATCCGGATACAACTCGGATCACATCCGACCAGTGTCCTCGGATCGGACCTCGTAGGTTCCTTCCCTTAAGCGCACGACCCCTTAGGTTCAAGCCGGCTTGGTCGCAGTTCGGATCACCTCCGAACCGCACAGTTGGTAGCGGCCTCTAGCAAGGCATGCCCAACACCAAGCAGACTATGAAGCTGGTTAGGCGAACCTGTACATCACACATCCATTCCTTTTACCACACAATATATATTGTTGAGCTCAAAGCGAGTCTGTCATCCTTGTGTTAGCCCGACCTCTTTCTCGTTCTAGTGATGCTGACCACTATCCGGATTATCTCATAATCCTTGTCACATGGGCATGCTTATCCTGGTCGGATCACACAAGGGGCCCAGAGTATATCTCTCCTGGTCGGAGGGGAAAATCCCATCTTTCTCAACCATGTCTCGCAGCATGGGTCTAGACAAGCCTGAAACCTACCTTTGTAACTACCTAGTCACGGAGTAGCGTTTGGTCGGCCCAAAGCAAGTCTATCACCATCCTGAGTACATGCGCCAGCTCAGGTCTTAGGACATAGAACATATGTTGTACTAGAGACTCGCAGATGACATATCGCTACGTCTCATAGTTGGGTCTGTCCGACTCGGACCTTATCTCAACTCGGATCCAACTATGTCGAATCCGACCAGACCTTTCCAAGCCCATATTATCCGGTTAGCATCCAGTTCTTCATGGCTAGTGAGACCAATCCATCAACCGGGTCATATGCTAGTCTAGTTAGCTGCGCGTCCACACAGCCCTTTATTGCTCGACCTATACTCTGGACTTTTACTAACATGGTTGTGTCTTATGGTCCCACGTTGCCATTGGTTGGTATTAGGATCTTTATTGCTCGACCTATACTCTGGACTCTGATCTCTCTCCTATTCGGGTTAAATGATTTTATCAACTCTGACTCTAGGTTCTCGTAAATACTTTCTCCCGGAGAGCCCCTTAGTCCAGATGATCGCCAGCTGCACCAGATGATTCTGAAGATACTCTATGATGTTCTCTCGAGACTTAGTGCCATCGCGTTGCAATTCCATATCACCGATAAATCCCTATGGATAGCTTCATACACTTATCGTCCATACCTTCTTTTCCAATTGTTCTTGTTATTACAAGATACCCTGAAATACTTTGGATATTACGAGAATCCTTTGTGTCTGCTGCCTTGTAGCTCCTTTTCGCATGAATACATGTATGAATAATTCCTCACACTTACCAGGGGTTCATTCATCCCTAGTTGTTCATGTGTTTCACAAATGTCTTCAAAACACTATTCAATCTTCCGAATATCCTCAGCAACCTATTGCTCTGGAAAGTTTTACGTGCTTGCATTATGGTTAATTCTATAAGTATAGCAATATTCGTTAAAATCATTTGTGCTTGTCATTCTGAGCCTTTGATTTAACATGTGTGCAATTACTCGCAGTCTTCAATGATCCTTAGAAATTTTATTTTTGGCTCAGACGATATTTTAAACAGATGCTGGTTCTCGGCAAATCAAACCCTTGTTGATTGCCGTTCTAATTCTATTCAACTTACCCATCATTCGATTAGAGCATCTGCTTCTGATCCTTCATTTTGGAAATCATAAATTCCTTTGTTAATTAAACTTTGAATTAGTTGGTTGTTTCTATAATCTCATCTCCTTGCATTCTTTCTTCGTTTGATTGGGTACCATACCCACATCAGCTCTGTTATGGGTCATCAGATCTTTGTTGGACTAACATTCGACAATGTCCTTCATATTTAATCACCTTCTGAATTCTTCCCTTATACATAATGCCTTTGGTAAATTGTATCCCCTACTTTTGTCAACCATGCTTTGTTTTCGAGCTTGATTTAATTACCTCTAAAGTTTTGGCAAATGTTCCTAAGATGCCCCGACGGGTTGAACTAATACTTTCCCTAATATGTGTGAACCCGAAAATTTCTATGGGTCATACTCTACTGGTGTCACGCCGGATAAAAATTTCTACACTACAACTTCGTCAAAAGCGAGAAGTAAATGACAGGTTATGCATTGAAGAAGTGGAATTCGACCTTGAACTTTTTGTTCATGCCCATGGACACGATGTAGATCCTATCATGTAAGCTTCTTGTAATAAGAACTTCCTTGATATAATATCATCTGGTATTTGTGAATTGACCCTTTGCAATCATGGTTCCGACCATATTTTTCTCCTTGATTCCATTTCTCAGACAAGTTAAAGCACTTGTCTTTTGCAGATTAACACATCTCCGCACCCCCTATTTTTCTTCTCCCTTCGAGTATAACCCTCTGGTATCTCCAGAATATCAAAGAACCATGTTGCTTCCTATGAGTCTTCGTCTTGTATTGCTTTTTCACCGTCTTCAGATTTCCCCCAGGTTCTGAGTTATTAGTCACTCGAGAACACCGATAAGTGAATTGATTCCACACTCCGATTTAACAACTTCTAGTAATCTTCATTGCTTACAGTTTATACTCGATCACGTCATTCCCAACTGATTGTCTACATCATCATCGTCATGCTAAAGCTTGACTCTGCTACCTATGTTCTTTGTCCCAAGAACACAAATCCGACAGTGCGCTAAACTACATCGAACTTTCAACATCATATTGTTTGTTTTGAAAAGCAATTTCGTTCTGAGCTTGCAATCTTATCTATGGTTCCGAAACTTTTCGCTTCACCCTTCCTTTTGCTTGATGTCGTCGATGATCGATTACATCTTCAAGAAGTCTCTCGACAAATGTGTCGTGATCATCATCAACATTCTGAACTCTTTTAGAATATCAATGAAATTCATGACGTGAAATACCATCCTTGCCCTCTTAAGGAATTGTTGCTGAGCCCCTCGGCCACCTTCTCATCTTTTCCTTGCTGAAATTGTACGACTTATTTTATAAGTTGTTTCTGATGGATCCTTTGTGTACCCAAAGGCTGACCTTTACCCTATGACCATGTCAATGCTACCCCGAAGCATAACCGTGGTACTCAATCATCAGCAACAACCTTGTAAGATTAATGCTAAATGTTTCTTGATCAATTATCCGAACACCATTGTATGGGTAACATCATGAGTTTCCTCGCCCTTTTCCCTAAATGGTTACATACTTGGAGTCTTGTCTTGTATATCATGCTCTGCCTTTCCTTGGGAAAGATATACTCTTGATACTCGGGTATAATCACATTTTTCCTTTCCATTGTTTTGTTTAACCTTTCTTGTAAGTTGATTTATCTGAGCAGTGATAATTCCCTACTTATGTAAGCACCTCGGTGTACGACTCTGTCAGTAAGATCCTGTTACTATTGTTGTTAACATTCCGGCAACCGCTGGTGGATGAGAACTTTGCCTATTGGTCCGCCTCGTTTCAACAAGTAGGAAAATGGTTCTCTTTCTCCCTCGCCCTTGGTACCAACATTGATGACAGCATAACTAACAGGCTATCCTCTGACCTACCTTTTTATCCTCACCATGCAAGATGTCAGCGCCCTTCCTACTTTTGACCCATGTGGTGGGTCCATAACCCACAGTTCCACAGGATCAAAACCTGACTCTCCTATACATCCCTATTTTCCAAAAGTTATTCCTTGCACTTGGCTTCATTTGTAATTCACGAGCCACCTTGCTAGTGATCTATTTTGGTATAATAGGCAATACTTGTTCTCATTGCTCTGGACCTCTTTCAAACTTTTTTTAAGACATCGAATGATTGTCTATCCGTTTGAAACTTCTTATTGTACCTTATTACTTTGCTCTTGACGTGTTTTCTTCGTTCAACTCGAGAGATCCTCATGTTTACCCCTAATAGCATTCTATCATTGTCAAGCTGCCCCTTTTCCTATTCATAATTACGATGGAGTTCCCGAAGAAAGGATGACGACATCATCATAATGACCGAAAGCAGAGAAATGAGGGCATCAACGAAAGGGATCAACTTCTTCGAGAACAACAAACAAGAATAAGAAGATTCGATAGAACTTCGTAACCAGAACTTTTTCCCCTTACTCCACCTCTTAAATCTTGGGATGAGATTTCTTGTAGTGGAGGAGATTTGTAACACCCCGGGTGTCATGCTACAGTAAACTCATGTTAATGATGCCACATCATCATAATTAAATTTTGCTAATCTCCACTTTGTTCCAAAACGACCTTAAATTCAAATTTTAAAAGACAACTCAAATTATTTTTTCCTCGAGCTCTAAAACTAAAATGTTCGAATAGTTCTATAAACTCCCCAGATCATTTTCATGTGGAAACTAACTTCATTTGACTCACAGATAAATCCCTAGGAAATTAATAAGGGTTCCAATAGCAGATAAATTGGTCTTTTCAAAATAAAGAATTATTTATACGCTACAAAATGCCCTTAAACTTTGTGGTTAGATACCCAAGCATTGCAAGGTATTTATGTGAAAAGTTTCATGTGCAACAAAATTCTTTTGAATTTAAATAAAATGCAAAACAGTGCCTAACAGTTGAAAGCAGAAAGAAAATAGAGAAGATGAGGTGGATCACTGTGCACTTAGGCCCAGCATGCACAACACAGGCCCAGCCCACCCCTGGACCTTATCCTATCTCTATTCACATGGGCGTGCTCGACGAACAACGCTCGTCCATTACTGGATGACCACGTGCCGAGAATCCGTCGTCTCCTCTGTGGGGATAAGATCGTCCCCGACCCCTTGCTAACCCTAGACCTCTCTGTTTTCCCCCCTCGCGCCCCCACGCTCTCTCCCCCGAGCTCGACCACCCGTCATCGTTGACGTGTCACCGTCGCAGACATGGCCACAACCTACCCCGCGCCGCACCGCGTGTCCCGAGGGACCATAGTGGTCACCTACGTCGTCTTTAGTAATGATTCGATGCCGGGGAATCCGACAGCGACGGGATCGAGGATGTCGTCTGTAACGCCCTCGATACGGCTATAGCTCCCACGTGTCGAGGCACGACTTAGAGGCATAACCGCATTGAAAGCAATGTCGCAAGTTAGGCAATCTTCACAACATCCCATGTAATATATATAATAAAAGGGAAGATACATAGTTGGCTTACACTCGCCACGTCAATCAAAGTACATAAATAGCATTACAACATTCAAACACTCATGGCCCGACTACGGCGCCAAAATAAAAGATAAACCCAACATGCGACACGGTCCCGATGGCCCCAACTGGGCACCACTACTGATCATCAGGGAAAGACACGTAGTATCAGCGTGAGTCCTCGTCGAACTCCCACTTGAGCTCAAGCGCGTCATCTGGAGCGGAATCATCAGGCCCTGCATCTGGTTTGGAAGTAATCTGTGAGCCACAGGGACTCAGCAATCTCGCACCCTCGCGATCAAGACTATTTAAGCTTAATAGGTAAGGCAAGGTAAATATGTGGAGCTGCAGCAAGCGACTAGCATATATGGTGGCTATCCTGTTTGCAAAAGAGAGCGAGAAGAGGAGGCAAAGCGCGAGTGAGTAACTAGAGGGCATCCTGCGGCAAGCATTACTCCAACACCGTGTTCACTTCCTAGACTCCGCCGAGAAGAGACCATCACGGCAACTCACACAGTTGATTCATTTTAATTAAGTTAAGGTTCAAGTTATCTACAACCGGACATTAACAGATTCCCATCTGCCCATAACCGCGGGCACGGCTTTCGAAAGTTCAAATCCCTGCAGGGGAGTCCCAACTTAGCCCATGACAAGCTCTCATGGTCAACGAAGGAATAGACCTCCTCCCGAGACATTCCGATCAGACTCGGTATCCCGGTTCTTCAAGACACTTCGACAAGTTAAAAAAATTCCAGCAACACCGCCCGAAGGTGCCGACAAATCCCGATAGGAGCTGCACATATCTCATTCTCAGGGCACACTTAGATGAGACATCCTACGAGTAAAACCAACCCTCAAGTTGCCTTGAGGTGGCCCCGCAGTCTACTCGGTTGGACCAACACTCAGAGGAGCACTGGCCCGGGGGGGGGGGGGTCTAAATAAGATGACCCTCGGGCTCCGGAAACCCAAGGGAAAAAGAGCCTAGGTGGAAAATGGTAAAATCAAGGTTGGGCATTGCTAGAAAGTCTTTAATCAAGGCGAATTATCAAGGGGTTCCCATTATAACCCAACCGCGTAAGGAACGCAAAATCGGGAACATAACACCGATACGACGGAAACTAGGGCGGCAAGATTGGAACAAAACACTAGGAGAGAGGCCGAGCCTTCCACCCTTTACCAAGTATATAGATACATTAAGATAACAAGGCAATATAATGATATCCCAACAAGTAAATAAAGTTCTAATAAGGAACGGTCTCCAATCTTCACCTGCAACTAACAACGATATAAGAGGGGCTGATCAAACCGGTAACATAGCCATTCAACGGTTTGCTAGGACATGGTGGGTTAGAGGTTTGACATGGCAATTTGGGAGGCATGATAAGCAAGTGGTAGGCATCATAGAATAGGCATAGCAAAAGAGCGAGCATCTAGCATAGCAAAGATAGTAGTGATTTCGAGGGTATGATCATCTTGCCTGCAAAGTTGTCAGAGTTGACTGGATCCTCGAAAGCAAACTCAACGGGATCCTCGTTAGCGAACTCGTCTCTCGGCTCTACCCAAACAAGACAAACAAGCAACAAGGACACAATCAACCACGTGCAAACTCAAACAACATGATGCAAAGATGGTATGCTATGCGGGATGCAATATGTGATGCATATGCAAGGTTTGACAAGGAAAGAATGAACCTGGCATCAACTTTGAAATCCAAGTGTTCCACTGGAAAGGTGAGATGAAATCGCTTGAAAATGATACAAAGAACGCCGGAATCGGAGTTACGGTTTGGAAATGGCAAGCAATTCAAATATGGCCACGTTCTGCGATTTACAGCAAGTAGCCATCTAAATGCAACAAGATGAACATGCTACAGCACCCAAACATGACAACAAAATACATGGCAGGAATCCATTCATGATGCTTAACAAAATACTAGCACTGAGCTACGGCCAATTCATCCATTAACAGGTTCAAACAAGCATGGCAAAAATGCATTTGGCAAACAGATTTCAGACTTAGTGAAATTAACACTTGTCTGGAATTTCAGATCAGATAGCATACTTTGGAGCATGAAAATTATATGCTACAGGATCTGAACATGGAAAAGTAAAGCATGGCATGGAGCTACTCAAAGAGCTTAACAAAAGTCCCTTAGTGACCTTGAGCCAAAAGGGATCAGAAAATACATTTGCAAGCATGTGAACATGGCAAAAACATAATCAGTTCTCAGACTTAGTGAAAACTGGAGCATGCTGAAATAGATATCAAGTAGTCATGTTTACGAGCTCGATGCACTCACTACAGAGCATGACATGACAATCTAAGCATACACCCATCAAGAATACATAAAATACAAGCTATACATGGCAAGAACAATAACATAGCATGCGGATCAACTACAACATCCTCGGCAAAATCGCTAACAAGTAGACAATCTGCCCAGATTCACGAAATGACAAAAGTAGAGCTCGATTGACTCAAGCTAGGGTGCTCCTTAATTGCAAAGAAAGACATGGATGGATAGCGCACCACAAGTTTAACAAGACATCCTTACTGATCATCCTCAAAAGAGGCACGGATCACTAGGAAACAACATGAAGATATGGCATATGAGATAAACAGTATTCTTCTAACAGCATTTCGGGCATCCAGATGAACTCAAATGAAAATGATGCAGTGAGATGAAATGATGTGCTCTCTGAGACGAACATTTTGATATGCTATATGCCCAAAACGGAGCTACGGATGCAAACTTACGATACAATGAACATAGCAAAAATATTAGGGTTTCGGGCAAAAAAGTCAACCGAGGCAAGATCCGGATCCAGATCTGGCCAGGCGCGGTTTACGAGGTTGGTCGGCAACTGTTCACCAGCGATGGGGTGCGGCCGGAGGAGCTCGCCGGAGCCGGATCCGGGCGAGGGGAGGCGAGGTCGAGGCGGCGGCGGGTCGGCGAGGCCTCGGGGAGGCGGCGGCTGGCGTCGTCGGGGAGCTGCAGGGCGGCGGTGCTGACCGGAGCAGCGAGGCCAGCAATGGCGCGCGGCGGCGCCGGGCACCCGGCGCGGGACGGAGGAGGGCGCGGGGCGGCGCGGTCGATGGGCCCGGGAGGGCCTCCCGCGGGCCTGGGTGGGCCTCGAGCGGCAACGGCGATGTGGGGCTCGCCCGGCTACGTGGCGATTGCGGGTTGGCGGCGGCGGAATGTCCGGTGCGGCCCGGACGTTGTCCGGCCGCGCGGATGGAGCGGGGCTAGGGTTTGGAAGAGGGGATCCAGGATTTTTGGAGGGGGTGTCTTTATATAGGCATAGAGGGAGCTAGGAGTGTCCAAATGAGGTGCGGTTTTCGCCCATGCGATCGTGATCGAACACTCTAGATGATGGAGAGGGTTTTGGTGGGTTTTGGGACAAGATGGAGGGGTGTTGGGCTGCAACACACACGAGGCCTTCTCGGTCCCTCGGTTAACCGTTGGAGCATCAAACGAAGTCCAAATGGTACGAAACTTGACAGGCGGTCTACCGGTAGTAAACCAAGGCCTCTTGGCAAGTCTAGGTCCAACCCGGAAATGTTTAATCCCCACACACGAATAGCAATGGGGTGTTCACGATAAGAGAGATCTTCTTGTAGCTCAATGTCCTCGAAGTTTACGGTGCGGTCAGGAGTCTTGAAGCACATTCGGAGCTGAGAGACATGGAACACGTCATGCACATTTGCAAAGTTTGAAGGAAGCTCGAGTTGATAGGCGAGATCACCTCTCTTGCTGACGATCTTGAAAGGTCCCACGTATTTAGGAGCAAGCTTCCCTTTGATATCGAAGCGGCGAGTACCTTTCATAGGAGAGACGCGGAGGTAAACATGATCTCCGATCTCGAAAGCCAAATCACGGTGCTTACTATCATAGTATCTCTTCTAGCGGGATTGGGCTGCTTTGAGGTTATCTCGAATGACTTTGCACATTTCCTCTGCCTTTGTGATTAAGTCATTTCCCAAAAGCTGACATTCACCGGTTTCAGACCAGTTGAGAGGGGTACGGCACTTCCTGCCATACAGAATTTCAAATGGGGCCTTGCCCGAACTTGCTTGAAAACTGTTGTTGTAGGAGAATTCAGCATAAGGAAGACAATCCTCCCACTTCATGCCGAAGGAGATCACACAAGCCCTGAGCATATCTTCAAGAATCTGGTTGACACGCTCGACTTGACCGCTAGTTTGAGGATGGAAAGCTGTGCTGAAGCGGATGTTGGTTCCCATGGCCTTCTGAAAAGAATCCCAAAACTTGGAGGTAAAGATGCTGCCATGGTCTGAAGAGATCACTTGTGGAATATCATGCAGAGAGACAATTCGAGAGGTATAGAGCTCTGCCAATTGAGCTGCAGTGATTGACTCTTTGATAGGCAGAAAGTGAGCCACTTTAGTGAGTTTGTCGATGACAACGAATATAGCATCATTGCCACGCTTGGACTTTGGAAACCTAGTCACGAAGTCCATCTCAATGTGGTCAAACTTCCATTCTGGAATGGCAAGAGGTTGGAGGAGACCCGCTGGCCTTTGGTGTTCTGCCTTCACTCTTCTGCAGACATCACACTCATTCACGAATTGAGCAATCTCGCGCTTCATTCGAGTCCACCAATAAGCCTGCTTGAGGTCTTGATACATCTTCGTGCTCCCAGGGTGAATGGAGAGGAGAGAATTGTGAGCCTCGTTCATGATCACTTTACGAAGGTCACCTTTGGGCACAACAATACGATCCTCGAAGAAGAGAGTATCCTTGTCATCAAGGCGGTAGCACTTGTACTTGGGTTGACTCTTGGCAATCCCAATCTTCACCTTCTTCACCATAGCATCAAGAAGCTGGGCTTGGCGAATCTGGTCTTCCAAGGTAGGAGAGACTTGAAGGTTGGCGAGGAAACCTTGAGGAACAACTTGCAGATTAAGTTTGCGGAAAGCTTCACAAAGCTCGGGTTGATAAGGCTTGAGAATCAGACTATTGCAGTAAGCCTTCCTGCTCAATGTGTTAGCAATCACATTGGCCTTGCCTGGAGTATACTCGATACTCGGATTATACTCTTGAATCATTTCGACCCATCGAGTCTGCCTGAGGTTGAGATTAGGCTGAGTGAAGATATACTTGAGACTCTTGTGATCAGTGAAAATGTCCACTTTTCTTCCCAATAAAAGATGTCTCCAAGTCAAAAGAGCATGCACAACTGCCGCCAACTCAAGGTCATGAGTGGGGTAGTTCTTCTCGTTGGGCTTCAACTGGCGAGAGGTATAAGCCACAACTTTCTTCTCTTGCATCAATACTGCGCCAAGACCTTGGAGAGAGGCATCGCAAAATACCTCGTACGGCTTGGATTCATCAGGAGGAGTCAGAACTGGAGCAATGACCAATTTCTCTTTCAAAGTGTTGAAAGCAATGTCACACTCCGGAGACCAAACGTACGTGACGTGCTTCCAGAGAAGATTTGAGAGAGGCTTCGCGATCTTAGAAAAGTTTTCAACAAATCTTCGACAGTAGCTTGCGAGACCGAGGAAGCTACGAAGTTGCTTCACGTTCTGAGGAGGTTCCCGATTCACAATTGCAGACACCTTCTCAGGATTCACCGCAATGCCCTTGGCAGAGATGATATGACCAAGATAAAGAACCTCATCGAGCCAAAATTCGCACTTGGAGAACTTGGCATAGAACTGGTGTTCCCTCAGCTTATCAAGTACCAAACGAAAGTGCTTGACATGATCTTCCTTGTTCTTCGAAAAGACCAGAATGTCGTCGAGATAGACCAAAACGAAGCCATTGGTGTAGGCGTTGAAGATAAAGTTCATCATGCGAGAGAAAGTCGGAGGAGCGTTGACGAGGCCAAAAGACATGACAGTGTATTCATATGAACCATAGCTTGTCCTGAAAGACGTCTTGGGAATATCTTGCTCACAGATTCGAATCTGATGATAACCCATACGGAGATCAAGCTTGGAGAATAGTTGGGCACCTTTGAGTTGTTCGATCAACTCATTGATGTTGGGAAGTGGGTATTTGTTCTTGATGGTCTTCTTGTTCAATGGACAGTAGTCAACACAAAGTCGGTCCATTCCATCCTTCTTCTTCACAAAAAGAACACCACAACCGCACGGAGAAGAACTAGGCCGGATGAGACCCATTCACTCTTGAATATCGAGTTGCTTCTTCAGCTCCTTCAACTCTTCAGGTCCGAGCTTGTAAGGACGTTTGCAAACAGGTTCCGTGCCAGGCTCAAGATCGATGACGAATTAAACTGGCCGGTGCGGAGGCATTCCTGGAAGATCTTCTGGAAAGACGTCTTGATACTCGCAAACGATTGGAATCTGCGAGATAGCATCCAGTTCACCCTTCTCGTTGAGACAAAACAGATGGATGGTATTATCCCGAGCGGCAAAGACAATTACATCCTCAGACGAATGAGTCAATTGAATCTGCCTGGCTGCACAATCAAGCTGAGCCTTGTGCTTGGAAAGCCAATCCATCCTGAGAATAAGATCAATATCCGAGTTGCCAAGAACCATTGGAGAAGCCAGAAACTTGAAATCACCCATCATGATAGAAATATCCATAATCATCATACTAGAACTCAGACGCTTAGCCGGAGAGACGACTTGCATAGCTCTAGGTAAAGCCTTAGTACTAAAATTGTTCTCCGATGCAAATGAGAATGACATGAAGGAATGCGATGCACCAGAGTCAAAAAGTACTTTTGCGGGAATATCATTAACAGGAAGGTTACCCATGATGACATCTGACGAGTCCTCTGCCTGAGCTGCGTTCATCAAGTTGACCTTGGCGTGCTTGGGGTTATGCTTGACCACAGCTGTACTTGCCGATCTCACAGGAGGAGGAGGAGGAAGACGCCTCTGGTTGAAACACTTGTTGGCATAGTGACCCTTCTGTTGGCACTTGTTGCACGTGACCTCTGAAAGCGGACGGTGATACGGAGCACTCGATCTTGGAGGTTGAGACGAAGTCTTGTTCTGAAAGCTAGGGTTGGGTGGGTGGGAAGATGCACTACCACCTTTTCTCTTCTGCTGATACGGCTGACGGAACGGAGGAGGAGGAAGCCAATACTTCTGCTGCTTGGCCACTTGAGTAGAGGAAGAAGGAGTAGCATCTCTGACTCGCTTCTTGGAAGCATCACACCTCAATTGAGCAGCCTCTTGCTTCAATGCCATGTTGTAGAACTCATTGTACCTCAAAGGCTCAAAGAGGACAAGAGCTAGCTGAATTTCTTCTCCGAGACCACCCCTGAACTGGTATATCATGCTCTTCTCATCAGGGACGTCCTGCTTAGCAAAGCGGGCGAGCTTCTGAAACAACTTGTTGTAGTCATAGAAAGACAAAGAGCCTTGCTTCAGGTTGTGGAATTCCTCACGCTTGCTTTCAACCACGCTCTGAGGAATATGATGAGCTTTGAAGTCTTGACAAAATTCATCCCAAGTAATCACACGGCCTCCTCTGGAATCCTTGTACTACTGGAACTATTCTGCAGCTTGATCTTTGAGTTGGAAGGAAGCGAACTTGACGAAGTCCTCAGGCCTGACATTACTGCACTCGAAATGCTTGCACAGATCCACGAGCCAATCGTCAGCATCAGTTGCCTCAACACAATTGCTGAAAGTCTTTGGCCCGTTAGCAAGGAACTGGTTGAGTGTAGCAAAGTGATTCTGATTGTTGGCTTGGTTGCCTTGGTTGCGCTCTTAAAGAATTTGCATGATCAACTGCGTGTTTGCATTGGTTGCGGCCATCACAGCTTGCCATGCCTCCAGAGGAGGTGGAGGTGGTGGCGGATCCTGATTCTGATTCTGATTGGTGCTCTTAGCGGGAGCCATCCTGAAGAGGGTGACAACCGTTAGCACATTGATAGATAAAATGAAGCTTAATCAAACGGTATGAAAATTGCAACATAAAGTCTTCACATCCGAACAAAATGAACGAATGCATTCCACTTGAAATGGTCACATGTCCATAAATTGAGAAGCCACTTAGAATTTAGGTAGAGAAATAAATCAACAAGGTACGGATCAAGAACGAATACTCGGTAAGAAATCCCAATCTCAAACCAAATATCCGTGGAAGAAGAGCTAGAGCTACAAGAATTCCCACCTATGAAACTCCCGAACCTTTCCGGTTATGCAATCAGGTGTTGGGGATACAGGGGAAGCATAATATCTCACCCAAATCTAGCAAATCCTACATCCAGCTGTATCCATCCTTCAACACATAACCGAGAAAACTTCGGAAACCATCTACCTCAACCTTCGAAAAGCATCCGTTATACAAGTTATGGTGATACTCCCGAACGCCTGCCCCAGTACTGGGTGGCGTCGAGGTTATCTCACAAACAAAGTGCATAAAGGAGATTTTCGATGTCGGCGTACTAAACTCAGGTATTCCAGAACTGCAACAATAAAATTGTGACGACAACACCTTGGAGCTCAACTCCCCGGGACACTGCCACAACCCCTAAAGACAGGAGGCACCAAGAACAATAATATCGTCACAAAGCCATCGGAACGATTCCAAGATACCCGCATGATCCTAAATTTTTTTAGTGAAATTTGAGAAGAGAATAATCAAAACTCTATGTCAGGATGCCTTACCAGAACGATGAGGAGACTGGGGAGTAAAAAGAATTCCTAAACTCTCCGATATATAATTCCTAAATGACTCAAAACATTTTTCTAGACACAACTCGGCCTCTAAAAACGATCAAGCAATGGGGGCTCCTAAGGTTGGGGAAGGCTCTGATACCAACTTGTAACGCCCTTGACGCGGCTATAGCTCCCACGTGTCGAGGCATGACTTAGAGGCATAACCGCATTGAAAGCAATGTCGCAAGTTAGGCAATCTTCACAACATCCCATGTAATATAGATAATAAAAGGGAAGATACATAGTTGGCTTACACTCGCCACGTCAATCAAAGTACATAAATAGCATTACAACATTCAAACACTCATGGCCCAACTACGGCGCCATAATAAAAGATAAACCCAACATGCGACACGGTCCCGATCACCCCAACTGGGCACCACTACTGATCATCAGGGAAAGACACGTAGTATCGGCGTGAGTCCTCGTCGAACTCCCACTTGAGCTCAAGCGCGTCATCTGGAGCGGAATCATCAGGCCCTGCATCTGGTTTGGAAGTAACCTGTGAGCCACAGGGACTCAGCAATCTCGCACCCTCGCGATCAAGACTATTTAAGCTTAATAGGTAAGGCAAGGAAAATATGTGGAGCTGCAGCAAGTGACTAGCATATATGGTGGCTATCCTGTTCGCAAAAGAGAGCGAGAAGAGGAGGCAAAGCATGAGCGAGTAACTAGAGGGCATCCTGCGGCAAGCATTACTCCAATACCGTGTTCACTTCCCGGACTCCGCCGAGAAGAGACCATCACGGCAACTCACATAGTTAATTCATTTTAATTAAGTTAAGGTTCAAGTTATCTACAACCGGACATTAACAAATTCCCATCTGCCCATAACCACGGGCACGGCTTTCGAAAGTTCAAATCCCTGCAGGGGAGTCCCAACTTAGCCCATGAAAAGTTCTCGCGGTTAACGAAGGAATAGACCTCCTCCCGAGACATTCCGATCAGACTCGGTATCCCGGTTCTTCAAGACACTTCGACAAGTTAAAAAAATCCAGCAACAACGCCCAAATGTGCCGACAAATCCCGATAGGAGCTGCACATATCTCGTTCTCAGGGCACACTCAGATGAGACATCCTACGAGTAAAACCAACCCTCAAGTTGCCCCGAGGTGGCCCCGCAGTCTACTCGGTCGGACCAACACTCAGAGGAGCACTGGCCCGGGGGGGTCCAAATAAGATGACCCTCGGGCTCCGGAAACCCAAGGGAAAAAGAGGCTAGGTGGCAAATGGTAAAACCAAGGTTGGGCATTGCTGGAAAGGCTTTAATCAAGGCGAACTATCAAGGGGTTCCCATTATAACCCAACCGCGTAAGGAACACAAAATCCGGGAACATAACACCGATATGACGGAAACTAGGGCGGCAAGAGTGGAACAAAACACTAGGCGAGAGGCCGAGCCTTCCACCCTTTACCAAGTATATAGATGCATTAAGATAACAAGGCAATATAATGATATCCCAACAAGTAAATAAAGTTCCAACAAGGAACGGTCTCCAATCTTCACCTGCAACTAACAACACTATAAGAGGGGCTGAGCAAAGTGGTAACATAGCCATTCAACGGTTTGCTAGGACATGGTGGGTTAGAGGTTTGACATGGTTTAACAGCAAGTGGTAGGCCTCGTAGCATAGGCATAGCAAAAGAGCGAGCATCTAGCATAGCAAAGATAGTAGTGATTTCGAGGGTATGATCATCTTGCCTGCAAAGTTGTCTGAGTTGACTGGATCCTCGAAAGCAAACTCAACGGGCTCCTCGTTAGCGAACTCGTCTCTTGGCTCTACCCAAACAAGACAAACAAGCAACAAGGACACAATCAACCACGTGCAAACTCAAACAACATGATGCAAAGATGGTATGCTATGCGGGATGCAATATGTGATGCATATGCAAGGTTTGACAAGGAAAGAATGAACCTGGCCTAAACATGGAAATACAAGTGTGCCACTGGAAAGGTGAGATGAAATCGCTTGAAAACGATATAAAGAACGCCGGAATCGGAGTTACGGTTTGGAAATGGCAAGCAATTCAAATATGGCCACGTTCTGCGATTTACAGCAAGTAGCCATCTAAATGCAACAAGATGAACATGCTACAGCACCCAAACATGACAACAAAATACATGGCAGGGATCCATTCATGATGCTTAACAAAAGACTAGCACTGAGCTACAGCCAATTCATCCATTAACAGGTTCAAACAAGCATGGCAAAAATGCATTTGGCAAACAGATTTCAGACTTAGTGAAATTAACACTTGTCTGGAATTTCAGATCAGATAGCACACTTTGGAGCATGAAAACTATATGCAACAGGACCTGAACATGGAAAAGTAAAGTATGGCATGGAGCTACTCAAAGAGCTTAACAAAAGTCCCTTAGGGACCTTGAGCCAAAAGGGATCAGAAAATACATTTGCAAGCATGTGAACATGGCAAAAACATAATCAGTTCTCAGACTTGGTGAAAACTGGAGCATGCTGAAACAGATATCATGTAGGCATGTTTACGAGCTTGATGCACTCACTATAGAGCATGTCATGACAATCTAAGCATACACCCATCAAGAATACATAAAATACAAGCTATACATGGCAAGAACAATAACATAGCATGCACGGATCAACTACTACATCCTCGGCAAAATCGCTAACAAGTAGACAATCTGCCTAGATTCACGAAATGACAAAAGTAGAGCTCGATTGACTTAAGCTAGGGTGCTCCATCATGGCAAACAAAGACATGGATGGATAGAGCACCACAATTTTAACAAGACATCCTTATTGATCATCCTCAAAAGAGGCACGGATCACTAGGAAACAACATGAACATATGGCATATGAGATAAACAATCCAAGGACTTGGTGGAAATGCTAAGTCGCTGAAATCAGCATTAACGAATGCTCCACTTTGCAAGCTTGTGCTAGTCACCACACACATCAAAAAAATACATGGGTTGCACCTCTGGATAGATGGCAAAACATATAACAAAACACATGTAGAGCTCATGGGCATATCATGCACACATTAATCATGGCAAAAATGACAAATCTCTAATTGGAGCAGCAGATCTGACAATTATCTCAAATAGCATTATTCTAACATCATTTCGGGCATCCAGATGAACTCAAATGAAAATGATGCAATGAGATTAAATGATGTACTCTCTGAGACGAACATTTTGATATGCTATATGCCCAAAACGGAGCTACGGATACAAAGTTACGATGCGATGAACATAGCAAAAATATTAGGGTTTCGGGCAAAAAAGTCAACCAAGGCAAGATCCGGATCCAGATCTGGCCAGGCGCGGTTTACGAGGTTGGCCGGCAACTGTTCACCGGCGACGGGGCGCGGCCGGAGGAGCTCGCCGGAGCTGGATCCGGGCGAGGGGAGGCGAGGTCGAGGCGGCGGCGGGTCTGCGAGGCCTCGGGGAGGCGGCGGGCGGCGTTGTCGGGGTGCTGTAGGGCGGCGGTGCCGGCCAGAGCGGCGAGGCCGGCAATGGCGCGCGGCGGTACCGGGCATCGGGCGCGAGGACAAAGGAGGGCGCGGGGCGGCGCGGTCGATGGGCCCGGGAGGGCCTCCCGCGGGCCTGGCGGGCCTCGAGCGGCGGCGGCGATGTGGGGCTCACCCGGCCACGTGGCGATCGCGGGTTGGCGGCGGCGGAATGTCCGGTGCGTCCCGGACGTTGTCCGGCCGCGCGGATGGAGCGGGGCTAGGGTTTGGAAGAGGGGATCCGGGATTTTTGCAGGGGGTGTCTTTATATAGGCATAGAGGGAGCTAGGAGTGTCCAAATGAGGTCCGGTTTTCGGCCACGCGGTCGTGATCGAACGCTCTAGATGATGGAGAGGGTTTTGGTGGGTTTTGGGCCAAAATGGAGGGGTGTTGGGCTGCAACACACACGAGGCCTTCTCGGTCCCTCGGTTAACCGTTGGAGCATCAAACGAAGTCCAAATGGTACGAAACTTGACAGGCGGTCTACCGGTAGTAAACCAAGGCCGCTTGGCAAGTATCGGTCCAATCCGGAAATGTTTAATCCCCACACACGAAAGAAAGGTAGAAATGATCACCGGAGGAGAACAGAGCGCCGGAATGCAAAACGGACAACAGGGAAAATGCTCGGATGCATGAGACGAACACGTATGCAAATGCACTGCACATGATGAAATGATATGAGATGCATGACAACGATAACAACACACAGAGACAAAAATCTGAACCCGGGAAAATAAAATAACTTAACACCGGAAATGGCAAGAGTTGGATTACATATTGGGAAAATCATATCCGGGGTGTTACATTGTCCATCTTCTGCCGCCGTGAATCTCCAGCGTGGATCGTCTTCGATCCTCCCCCGAGCCCGCTGCCCAACCCGTCGTACTCACAGTGAGCTCCTCCCTCGGTTTCCCTTTCCCCCCTTCAATTTATACGCCATAAGCTGCCGTCACCATCGTGCTCGAGCTTCAGCGTTCGTTTATTTTGGGGAACGTAGTAATTTCAAAAAAAAATCCTACGCACACGCAAGATCTTGGTGATGCATAGCAACGAGAGGGGAGAGCGTGATCTACGTACCCTTGTAGATCGACAATGGAAGCGTTAGGTTGATGTAGTTGCACGTCTTCACGGACCGACCGTTCAAGCACCGAAACTATGGCACCTCCGAGTTCTAGCACACGTTCAGCTCGATGACGATCCCCGGACTCCAATCCAGCAAAGTGTCGAGGAAGAGTTCCGTCAGCACGACGGCGTGGTGACGATCTTGATGTACTAATGTTGCAGGGCTTCGCCTAAGCACCGCTACAATATTATCGAGGACTATGGTGGAAGGGGGCACCGCACACGGCTAAGAATATGATCACGTGGATCAACTTGTGTCTCAAGGATTCCCCCCTTTCCTAGTTGGAATAGGATTCGATAAGTGGGAAAGAGGAGAGAGAGAAGGAAGGGGGCGCCGGCCCCCTCTCTCCTTGTCCTATTCGGACTAGGGGGAGGGGCTCGCGGCCCAGCCCTGGCCACCTCTCCTCTCTTCCACTAAGGCCCATTAAGGCCCATATACCTCCCGGGGAAGTTCCGGTAACCTCCCGGTAATCCGGTAAAATCCCGATTTCACCCGGAACACTTCCGATATCCAAATATAGGCTTCCAATATATCAATCTTTATGTCTCGACCATTTCGAGACTCCTCGTCATGTCGGTGATCACATCCGGGACTCCGAACAAACTTCAGTACATCAAAATGCATAAACTCATAATATAACTGTCATCGAAACCTTAAGCGTGCGGACCCTACGGGTTCGAGAACAATGTAGACATGACCGAGACACGTCTCCGGTCAATAACCAATAGCGGAACCTGGATGCTCATATTGGCTCCTACATATTCTACGAAGATCTTTTATCGGTCAGACCGCATAACAAGATACGTTGTTCCCTTTGTCATCGGTATGTTACTTGCCCGAGATTCGATCGTCAGTATCCAATACCTAGTTCAATCTCGTTACTGGCAAGTCTCTTTACTCGTTCCGTAATCCATCATCCCTCAACTAACTCATTAGTCGCAATGCTTGCAAGGCTTATGTGATGTGCATTACCGAGAGGGCCCAGAGATACCTCTCCGACAATCGGAGTGACAAATCCTAATCTCGAAATACGCCAACCCAACATGTACCTTTGGAGACACCTGTAGAGCACCTTTATAATCACCCAGTTACGTTGTGACGTTTGGTTGCACACAAAGTGTTCCTCCGGTAAACAGGAGTTGCATAATCTCATAGTTATAGGAACATGTATAAGTCATGAAGAAAGCAATAGCAACATACTAAACGATCGGGTGCTAAGCTAATGGAATGGGTCATGTCAATCAGATCATTCACCTAATGATGTGATCCCGTTAATCAAATAATAACTCTTTGTCCATGGTTAGGAAACATAACCATCTTTGATTAACGAGCTAGTCAAGTAGAGGCATACTAGTGACATTATGTTTGTCTATGTATTCACACATGTATTATGTTTCCGGTTAATACAATTCTAGCATGAATAATAAACATTTATCATGATATAAGGAAATAAATAATAACTTTATTATTGCCTCTAGGGCATATTTCCTTCAGTCTCCCACTTGCACTAGAGTCAATAATCTAGATTACATAGTAATGATTCTAACACCCATGGAGCCTTGGTGCTGATCATGTTTTGCTCGTGGAAGAGGCTTAGTCAACGGGTCTGCAACATTCAGATCCGTATGTATCTTGCAAATCTCTATGTCTCCCACCTGGACTAGATCCCGGATGGAATTGAAGCGTCTGTTGATGTGCTTGGTTCTCTTGTGAAATCTGGATTCCTTTGCCAAGGCAATTGCACCAGTATTGTCACAAAAGATTTTCATTGGGCCCGATGCACTAGGTATGACACCTAGATCGGATATGAACTCCTTCATCCAGACTCCTTCATTCGCTGCTTCCGAAGCAGCTATGTATTCCGCTTCACACGTAGATCCCGCCACGACGCTCTGTTTAGAACTGCACCAACTAATAGCTCCACCGTTTAATGTAAACACGTATCCAGTTTGCGATTTAGAATCGTCCGGATCAGTGTCAAAGCTTGCATCAACGTAACCGTTTACGATGAGCTCTTTGTCACCTCCATATACGAGAAACATATCCTTAGTCCTTTTCAGGTACTTCAGGATGTTCTTGACCGCTGTCCAGTGATCCACTCCTGGATTACTTTGGTACCTCCCAGCTAGACTTATAACAAGGCACACATCAGGTCTGGTACACAGCATTGCATACATGATAGAGCCAATGGCTGAAGCATAGGGAACATCTTTCATTTTCTCTCTATCTTCTGCAGTGGTCGGGCATTGAGTCTGACTCAACTTCATACCTTGTAACACAGGCAAGAACCCTTTCTTTGCTTGATCCATTTTGAACTTCTTCAAAATCTTGTCAAGGTATGTGCTTTGTGAAAGTCCAATTAAACATCTTGATCTATCTCTATAGATCTTTATGCCTAATATCTAAGCAGCTTCACCGAGGTGTTTCATTGAAAAACTCTTATTCAAGTATCCCTTTATGCTATCCAGAAATTCTATATCATTTCCAATCAGTAATATGTCATCCACATATAATATCAGAAATGCTACAGAGCTCCCACTCACTTTCTTGTAAATACAGGCTTCTCCAAAAGTCTGTATAAAACCAAATGCTTTGATCACACTATCAAAGCGTTTATTCCAACTCTGAGAGGCTTGCACCAGTCCATAAATGGATCGCTGGAGCTTGCACACTTTCTTAGCTCCCTTTGGATCGACAAAACCTTCCGGTTGTATCATATAAACTCTTCTTCTAGAAACCCATTCAGGAATGCAGTTTTGACATCCATCTGCCAAATTTCATAATCATAAAATGCGGCAATTGCTAACATGATTCGGACAGACTTAAGCATCACTACAGGTGAGAAGGTCTCATCGTAGTCAACCCCTTGAACTTGTCGAAAACCTTTTGCGACAAGTCGGGCTTTGTAGACAGTAATATTACCGTTAGCGTCAGTCTTCTTCTTGAAGATCCATTTATGCTCAATTGCTTGCCGATCATCGGGCAAGTCAACCAAAGTCCATACTTTGTTCTCATACATGGATCCCATCTCAGATTTCATGGCTTCACGCCATTTTGCGGAATCTGGGCTCACCATCGCTTCTTCATAGTTCGTAGGTTCATCATGATCTAGTAGCATGACTTACAGAACAGGATTATCGTACCACTCTGGCGTGGATCTTACTCTAGTTGATCTACGAGGTTCAGTAGTATCTTGTTCTGAAGTTTCATGATCATTATCATTAGCTTCCTCACTAATTGGTGTAGGTGTTGCAGAAACAGGTTTCTGTGATGTACTACTTTCCAATAAGGGAGCAGGTACAGATACCTCGTCAAGTTCTACTTTCCTCCCACTCACATCTTTCGAGAGAAACTCCTTCTCCAGGAAGTTTCCGAATTTAGCAACAAAAGTCTTGCCTTCGGATCTGTGATAGAAGGTGTATCCAATAGTTTCCTTTGGATATCCTATGAAGACACATTTCTCCGATTTGGGTTCGAGCTTATCAGGTTGAAGCTTTTTCACATAAGCATCGCAGCCCCAAACTTTCAGAAACGACAACTTTGGTTTCTTGCCAAACCACAGTTCATAAGGCGTCGTCTCAACGGATTTTGATGGTGCCCTATTTAACGTGAATGCGGCCGTCTCTAGAGCATATCCCCAAAACGATAGCGGTAAATGAGTAAGAGACATCATAGATCGTACCATATCTAGTAAAGTATGATTACGACGTTCGGACACACCATTACGCTGTGGTGTTCCGGGTGGCGTGAGTTGCGAAACTATTCCACATTGTTTCAAATGTACACCAAACTCGTAACTCAAATATTCTCCTCCATGATCAGATCGTAGGAATTTTATTTTCTTGTTACGATGATTTTCTACTTCACTCTGAAATTCTTTGAACTTTTCAAATGTTTCAGACTTGTGTTTCATTAAGTAGATATACCCATATCTGCTTAAGTCATCTGTGAAGGTGAGAAAATAACGATATCCGCTACGAGCCTCAATATTCATTGGACCACATACATCTGTATGTATGATTTCCAACAAATCTGTTGCTCTCTCCATAGTTCCGGAGAACGGCGTTTTAGTCATCTTGCCCATGAGGCACGGTTCGCAAGTACCAAGTGATTCATAATCAAGTGGTTCCAAAAGTCCATCAGCATGGAATTTCTTCATGCGCTTTATACCGATATGACCTAAACGGCAGTGCCACAAATAAGTTGCACCATCATTATCAACTCTGCATCTTTTGGTTTCAACATTATGAATATGTGTGTCACTACTATCGAGATTCAATAAGAATAGACCATTCTTCAAGGGTGCATGACCATAAAAGATATTACTCATATAAATAGAACAACCATTATTCTCTGCTTTAAATGAATAACCGTCTCGCATCAAACAAGATCCAGATATAATGTTCATGCTTAACGCTGGCACCAAATAACAATTATTTAGGTCTAATATTAATCCCGAAGGTAGATGTAGAGGTAGCGTGCCGACCGCGATCACATCGACTTCAGAACCGTTTCCCACGCACATTTTCACCTCGTCCTTAGCCAATCTTCACTTAATCCGTAGTCCCTGTTTCGAGTTGCAAATATTAGCAACAGAACCAGTATCAAATACCCAGGTGCTACTGCGAGCATTAGTAAGGTACACATCAATAGCATGTATATCACATATACCTTTGTTCACCTTGCCATACTTCTTATCCGCCAAATACTTGGGGCAGTTCCGCTTCCAGTGACCAGTCTGCTTGCAGTAAAAACACTCAGTTTCAGGCTTAGGTCCAGACTTGGGTTTCTTCTCTTGAGCAGCAACTTGCTTGTTGTTCTTCTTGAAGTTCCCCTTCTTCTTCCCTTTGCCCTTTTTCTTGAAACTAGTGGTCTTGTTAACCATCAACACTTGATGTTCCTTCTTGATTTCTACCTCCGCAGCTTTCAGCATTGCGAAGAGCTCGGGAATAGTCTTATTCATCCCTTGCATATTATAGTTCATCACGAACCTCTTGTAGCTTGGTGGCAGTGATTGGAGAATTCTGTCAATGACGCAATCATCTGGAAGATTAACTCCCATTTGAATCAAGTGATTATTATACCCAGACATTTTGAGTATATGCTCACTGACAGAACTGTTCTCCTCCATCTTGCAGCTATAGAACTTATTGGAGATTTCATATCTCTCAATCCGGGCATTTGCTTGAAATATTAACTTCAACTCCTGGAACATCTCATATGCTCCATGACGTTTAAAACGTCATTGAAGTCCTGGTTCTAAGCCGTAAAGCATGGCACATTGAACTATCGAGTAGTCATCAGCTTTGCTCTGCCAAACGTTCATAACATCTGGTGTTGCTCCAGCAGCAGGCCTGGCACCCAGCGGTGCTTCCAGGACATAATTCTTCTATGCAGCAATGAGGATAATCCTCAAGTTACGGAACCAGTCCGTGTAATTGCTACCATCATCTTTCAACTTTGCTTTCTCAAGGAACGCATTAAAATTCAACGGAACAACAGCACGGGCCATTTATCTACAATCATACATAAACAAGCAAGATAATATCAGGTACTAAGTTCATGATAAATTTAGGTTCAATTAATCATATTACTTAAAGAACTCCCACTTAGATAGACATCCCTCTAATCTTCTAAGTGATTACGTGATCCAAATCAACTAAACCATGTCTGATCATCATGTGAGATGGAGTAGTTTCATTGGTGAACATCACTATGTTGATCATATCTACTATATGATTCACGCTCGACCTTTCGGTCTCCCTGTTCCGAGGCCATATCTGTATATGCTTGGCTCGTCAAGTATAACATGAGTATTCCGCGTGTGCAACTGTTTTGCACCCGTTGTATTTGAACATAGAGCCTATCACACCCGATCATCACGTGGTGTCTCAGCACGAAGAACTTTCGCAACGGTGCATACTCAGGGAGAACACTTCTTGATAATTAGTGAGAGATCATCTTATAATGCTACCGTCAATCAAAGCAAGATAAGATGCATAAAAGATAAACATCACAGCAATCAATATAAGTGATATGATATGGCCATCATCATCTTGTGCTTGTGATCTCCATCTCCGAAGCACCGTCATGATCACCATCGTCACCGGTGCGACACCTTGATCTCCATCGTAGCATCGTTGTCGTCTCGACAATCTTATGCTTCCATGACTATCGCTACCGCTTAGTGATAAAGTAAAGCATTATAGCGCGATTACATTGCATACAATAAAGCGACAACCATATGGCTCCTGCCAGTTGCCGACAACTCGGTTACAAAACATGATCATCTCATACAGTAAAATTTAGCATCATGTCTTGACCATATCACATCATAACATGCCCTGCAAAAACAAGTTAGACGTCCTCTACTTTGTTGTTGCAAGTTTTACGTGGCTGCTACGGGCTTAATCAAGAACCAATCTTACCTACGCATCAAAACCACAACGATAGTTTGTCAAGTTGGTGCTATTTTATCCTTCGCAAGGACCGGGCGTAGCCACACTCGGTTCAACTAAAGTTGGAGAAACTATCACCCGCAAGCCACCTATGTGCAAAGCACGTCGGGAGAACCGGTCTCGCGTAAGCGTACGCGTAATGTCGGTCTGGGCCGCTTCGTCCAACAATACCGCCGACTCACTTATGTTCTACTCGTGCATATAACATCAACATATAAAACCTAGGCTCGGATGCCACTGTTGGGGAACGTAGTAATTTCAAAAAAAATCCTACGCACACGCAAGATCTTGGTGATGCATAGCAACGAGAGGGGAGAGCGTGATCTACGTACCCTTGTAGATCGACAACGGAAGCGTTAGGTTGATGTAGTCGTACGTCTTCACGGACCGACCGATCAAGCACCGAAACTATGGCACCTCCGAGTTCTAGCACACGTTCAGCTCGATGACGATCCCCGGACTCCGATCCAGCAAAGTGTCGGGGAAGAGTTCCGTCAGCATGATGGCGTGGTGACGATCTTGATGTACTAATGTCGCAGGGCTTCGCCTAAGCACCGCTACAATATTATCGAGGACTATGGTGGAAGGGGGCACCGCACACGGCTAAGAATATGATCACGTGGATCAACTTGTGTCTCAAGGGGTGCCCCTTGCCTCCGTATATAAAGGCTCAAAGGGGGGTGCGGCCGGCCATGATAGGGCGCGCCAGGAGGAGTCCTATTCCCTCCGGGAGTAGGATTCCCCCCCCCTTTCCTAGTTGGAATAGGATTCGATAAGTGGGAAAGAGGAGAGAGAGAAGGAAGGGGGGCGCCGGCCCCCTCTCTCCTTGTCCTATTCGGACTAGGGGGGAGGGGCGCGCGGCCCAGCCCTGGCCACCTCTCCTCTCTTCCACTAAGGCCCATTAAGGCCCATATACCTCCCGGGGAAGTTCCGGTAACGTCCCGGTAATCCGGTAAAATCCCGATTTCACCCGGAACACTTCCGATATCCAAATATAGGCTTCCAATATATCAATCTTTATGTCTCGACCAATTCGAGACTCCTCGTCATGTCCGTGATCACATCCGGGACTCCGAACAATCTTCGATACATCGAAATGCATAAACTCATAATATAACTGTCATCAAAACCTTAAGCGTGCGGACCCTATGGGTTCGAGAACAATGTAGACATGACCGAGACACGTCTCCGGTCAATAACCAATAGCGGAACCTGGATGCTCATATTGGCTCCTACATATTCTACGAAGATCTTTTATCGGTCAGACCGCACACAACATACGTTGTTCCCTTTGTCATCGGTATGTTACTTGCCCGATATTCGATCATCGGTATCCAATACCTAGTTCAATCTCGTTACCGGCAAGTCTCTTTACTTGTTCCGTAACCCATCATCCCACAACTAACTCATTAGTCGCAATGCTTGCAAGGCTTATGTGATGTACATTACCGAGAGGGCCCAGAGATACCTCCCCGACAATCGGAGTGACAAATCCTAATCTTGAAATACGCCAACCTAACATGTACCTTTGGAGACACCTATAGAGCACCTTTATAATCACCCAGTTACGTTGTGACATTTGGTTGCACACAAAGTGTTCCTCCGGTAAACGGGAGTTGCATAATCTCATAGTCATAGGAACATGTATAAGTCATGAAGAAAGCAATAGCAACATACTAAACGATCGGGTGCTAAGCTAATGGAATGGGTCATGTCAATCAGATCATTCACCTAATGATGTGATCCCGTTAATCAAATAACAACTCTTTGTCCATGGTTAGGAAACATAACCATCTTTGATTTACGAGCTAGTCAAGTAGAGGCATACTAGTGACATTCTGTTTGTCTATGTATTCACACATGTATTATGTTTCCGGTTAATACAATTTTAGCATGAATAATAAACATTTATCATGATATAAGGAAATAAATAATAACTTTATTATTGCCTCTAGGGCATATTTCCTTCAGTTTACATGTGTGTGCACTGCCACTGCTCGGCCTCTTCTCCTTGCGAGCTGCTGCTACTCTTAGCTGCTCCATGCCACTACTTCTACTCCTCATTGTTGTTGTTCTATTGCTGCTGCTGCTTAGAACTCCTGCTGGCCGCTGCCTCCCTGCCGTACTTGTGCCCACTTGCCGACGTCACTGCCCGCTCTTGCCTACGCTCCCCCCTCCCGCGCCATGGTGGCCCTTCCCCAGCCGCTCCCTTGTGACCCGGGGCCACGCCCTGCGCGGTCTGGCCATGTGCCGCCCACTCCCGTCGGCTGTTGCCACCAGTTGCTCGTAGCCGCCGGCCCGAAGGCTGCGCTAATCCCTGCGCCGCGTGCCGCCTCCCCACGGCTGCCCCTGCGCATGCCCCGCTGCCGCCCCTGCCGCCGGCGCCTGCAACCCGCCTCCGCCATGCTGCTAGCCGCCGCTCTGATTCCCCTTTCCCCCCGGCCATCGCCGAGGCCTCTCTGTACGTTCACGCACAGCTAGAGGGGCTGGTTTGTGCCCCTGGCTAGTGGGGCCACCCCCCCCCCCAAAAAAAGAAGGAAAAAAAAGAAATAATTAGTGGGATAGTTAATTAACATTAATACTCAATGACAATAGGCCCACCTAATTAGTTAGTTTAATTAGTGCTTTTAATTAGTTATGTACCTATGATAGCTGGGACCCACTGTCCAGTTTGACTAGTCAAAGTCATTAGTTGACTGTTGATTGGACAGTCAACTGGACCCCACTGTCAGCCTCATGCACACTCTGGTTGGGTACACTTTTGGTACCCATAGCCTTTTCGCTATTTAATTCAATTTATTAATTAAATCCAGGAATTCTAGAATATCGTTAAAACTTTAGTAAATCATATAAAATAAACCGTAAGTCAGATGAAAATACTTTATACATGAAAGTTACTTAGAAAAATCCAATGAATCTGAATACGTGGTCCGTTCATCTGTCACATGCCCTAGCATACCGAACATGGAACCATCCCCTCTCTTTCATCTGTCCGAAATCCGTCGAACACCGGGAAATCATCCTCGGATATTTCCCCCCTCCGTCTGCAATGTGTAGACCTGCATTAGGTCACCCCTAGCATAGCTTACTGCCATGTCGTACTTTCTGTTGCATTTGTATGCTTGCTATTTATTGTTTCTTCCCCCTCTTCTCTCCGGTAGACTCCGAGACCGATGCTGATGCCCTTGTGATTGACTACGTCGACAACAACACTTCTTCCTTTTCAGCAGAGCTTCCAGGCAAGCAACCCCCCCCCCCTTGATCATTCCGATATCGCCCATTCCCTTCTCTCTTATGCTTGCATTATAATATGCTGCTACTCCTGTTATCCTATTTCTGTTGCATAGCCTGTTTATTGTAACCTGCTGATGTTACCTACCTACTTATCCTAAACTGTTTAGTATAGGTTGGGTAGAGACCCATCAGAGACTCCCACTTTGTCCCGACTGCCCCGCTGGATTACCAGAAGACCCAATCAACGGGATCGAAGAGCAGGCCCCGGCACCGCACATCACTTTCCCCTTATTTGCTCAACACTACTGGGTTACTATCGAGTGCCGGGGGTGATACCTCATCAAAACTTCTTATGTTAACCTTGTAGGTTTCTTCATCGGTTATGGTCATCGAGGGTGATTCCTCCTTCTCCACTACCAATAGACTGTCGTGCAACTCCTCAAGAGTGGACCTCGAGGGTGATTCCTCCTTTGTTCACCTTGATGATAACATCAGGTGGAATGCCATCGAGGGTGATTCCTCAGGGTTCCCGTGGTGTTAGACACACGGTTACTATGGTTACTATGACTTTGCACTGAACCATGTTACTAAAGTGGGTCGGCCCCAAGGGGTACCCGCGCGAGCTTAATTGCGAGTGATGTGGAGTCGGGTTGACCTGGAAGGTGCCCACGAGATACTTACGAGGCGTGGTCGGGCATTCCTAGCCATTGCCGCAAGTCCCTAAGATGGGGCGATGGGGTCACATCGATCGTGAGTCTCTACTCGTTACTGCACGCTCCTAATCCACTACGATTTGGCTATTTGATCCGAGGGGCCTCTGGCCTGATAGCACTAACCATCACATGGGCATAGTATGGGCATTCTGCGTTGTATGCATCAGCCGAAGCTTCATAGACATCATGCGACTGAGCGGTGGCGCCGGGTTGGACTGGAACGTCGCGCCTTGTATAAGGGAGGCTAGTTCTGCTCACCAGCCGCTGACGCAACATGTTGGAGTTCCCGGGGCGATGGCCCAAGACCCCTGGGGGCATAGGTTTAGTCAAGCATGCTGACCTCTCTATTAAGCCTAGGTTGGGTTGCGGTGTATCGTTTGGCCGAGGCCGGGCATGACCCAGTAAAGTGTGTGTGGACGGAGTTAACCGAGCATGGTGGTTAAGTTGGTGCACCCCTGCAGGGAAGAAAACATCTATCGATAGCCTATCCTACGGTAACGGACACTCGGAGTTGTATCCCGATCGATACAACTAGAGCTGGATACTTGAGATGAGAAATGGATAGTGTGGCTCTGGGATTGCTTTCTCGTAGGGAGTCGAGGAAGGATCTCTAGGCGAGGTTGATGACACTACTACTACTTTACTTTATGCTAGTTTGCACTCTTCTAATGTTGCAAGACCGCTGAAGATGCTAGTCTTCGATAAGACTAGGCTCTCCCCTCTATTCTGTCATTTCTGCAGCCCAGTCCAAATATACAGCCTTCCTTTGATAACGTTACATATGTAGTGTAGATCCTTGCTCGCTGAGTACTTCGGATGAGTACTCACATTTGCTTTGCTTTCTCCCCCCCCCCCATATTTGTTTGATGGAACCAGATGACGGAGCCCCTGAGACCGCTACCCCCGCCGAGGACTACTACCACTACCCCGAGGGTGCCTACTACTACGTGACAAATGTCGGTGACCAGGAGAAGTTAGGAGGCTCCCAGGCAGGAGGCCTTGCCTTTTCAATCGATGTTTCTTTTGTGCTAGCCTTCTTAAGGCAAACTTGTCTAACTTATGTGTGTACTCAAATATTGTTGCTTCCGCTGACTAGTTTGTATTCGAGCTGATGTATTAGAGCCCTCGAGGCCCCTTGCTTGTAATATAAAGCTCGTATTATTTTAATTTGTTTCTAGAGTTGTGTTGTGATATCTTCCTGTGAGTCCCCGATCTTGATCGTAGACATTTGCATGTATGATTAGTGTACGATTAAATCGGGAGCGTCACAATAGGTCTAGTACACAGCATGGCATACTCAATAGAACCTATGACTGCGACATAGGGAAGGACCTTCATTCTCTCCCTATATTCTGCCATGGTCAGGTTTTGAGTCTAACTCAACTTCACACCTTGTTACACAGGCAAGAACCCTTTCTTTGGCTGATCCTTTTTGAACTTCATCAAAACTTTATCAAGGTATGTTCTTTGTGAAAGCCAGTTAAGCGTCTTGATCTATCTTTATAGATCTTGATGCCCAATATATAAGCACCTTCACCGAGTTCTTTCATTGAAAAATTCTTATTCAAGTATCCCTTTATGCTATCCAGAAATTATATATCATTTCCAATCAACAATATGTCATCCACATATAATATTAGAAATGCTACAGAGATCCCACTCACTTTCTTATAAATATAGGCTTCCCCGAAAGTTTGTATAAAACCATATGCTTTGATCACACTATCAAAGCATATATTTCAACTCCGAGATGCTTGCAACAGTCCATAAATGGATCTCTGGAGCTTGCACACTTTGTTAGCACCTTTAGGATCAACAAAACCTTCTGGTTGCATCATATACAACTCTTCTTTAAGAAATCCATTAAGGAATGCAATTTTGATGTCCATTTGCCAGATTTCATAATCATAAAATGCGGTAATTGCTAACATGATTCGGACAGACTTAGGCATCGCTACGGGTGAGAAAATCTCATCGTAGTCAACACCTTGAACTTGTCAAAAACCTTTTGCGACAAGTCGAGCTTTACAGATAGTAACACTACCATATGCGTCCATCTTTCTCTTGAAGATCCATTTATTCTCTATGGCTCGCCGATCATTGGGCATGTCAACCAAAGTCCACACTGTGTTCTCATACATGGATCCCATCTTACATTTTCATGGCCTCAAGCCATTTCGTGGAATCTGGACTCATCATCACTTCCTCATAGTTCATAGGTTTGTCATGGTCTAGTAACATGATTCCATAACATGATTACCATACCACATTGGTGCGGAACGTAATCTAGTTGACCTAGGAGGTTCGGTAGTAACTTGATCTGAAGTTTCATGATCATCATCATTAACTTCCTCACTAATTGGTGTAGGCATCACTGGAACTGATTTCTGTGATTAACTACTTTCTAATTCGGGAGAAGGCACAATTACCTCATCAAGTTCTACTTTCCTCCCACTCACTTTGTTCAAGAGAAACCCCTTCTCTAGAAAGGATCCATTCTTATCAACAAAGATCTTGCCTTCGAATCGATGATAGAAGGTATACCCAACAATTTCTTTTGGGTATCCTATGAAGACGCACTTCTTCGATTTGGGTTCGAGCTTATCAGGCTGAAACCTTTTCACATAAGCATCGCAACCCCAAACTTTAAGAAACGACAACTTTGGTTTCTTGCCAAACCATAGTTCATACTGTGTCTTCTCAACGGATTTAGACGGTGCCCTATTGAACGTGAATGTAGTTGTGTCTAATGCATAACCCCAAAATGATAGTGGTAAATCGGTGAGAGACATCATAGATCACACCATATCTAATAAAGTACGGTTACGACATTCGGACACACCATTACGTTGTGGTGTTCCAGGTGGCATGAGTTGCGAAACTATTCCACATTGTTTCAAATGAAGACCTAACTCACAACTCAAATATTCACCTCTGCGACCAGACCATAGAAAATTTATTTTCTTGTTACGATGATTTTCCACTTCACTCTAAAATTCTTCGAACTTTTCAAATGTTTCAGGCTTATGTTTCGTTAAGTACGTATACCCATATCTGCTCAAATCATCTGTGAAGGTTAGAAAATAACGATACCCACTGTGAGCCTCAACACTCATCGAACCGCATACATTGGTATGTATTATTTCCAATAAGTCAGTGGCTAGCTCTATTGTTCCGGAGAACGGAGTTGTAGTCATCTTGCCCATGAGGCATGGTTCACAAGCATCAAATGATTCATAATCAAGTGATTCCAAAAGTCCATCCGCATGGAGTTTCTTCATGCGCTTTACACCAATATACCCTAAACAACAGTGCCACAAGTATGTTGAAATATCATTATGAACTTTGCATCTTTTGGCATCAATATTATGAATATGTGTATCACTATGATCGAGATTCAATGAACCATTTATATTAAGTGTATGACCATAGAAGGTTTTATTCATTTAAACAGAACAACAATTATTCTTTGACTTAAATGAATAACCGTAATAAACATGATCAAATCATATTCATGCTCAACACAAACACCAAATAACTTTTGTTTTAGGTTCAACACTAATCCCGAAGGTAAAAGGAGTGTGCGATGGTGATCTTATCAACCTTGGAATCATTTCCAACACACATCATCACCTTGCCCTTAACTAGTCTCTGTTCATTTTGCAACTCCTGTTTCGAGTTACCAATCTTAGCAACTGAACCGTTGTCAAATACCCTGGGGTTACTATGAACACTAGTAAAGTACACATCAATAGCATGTATATCAAATATACTTTTTTCACTTTGCCATCCTTCTTATCCGCCAAGTATTTGGGGTAGTTCCACTTCCAGTGACCATTCCCTTTGTAGTAGAAGCACTCAGTTTCAGGCTTAGGTCTAGCTTTGGGCTTCTTCACGGGAGTGGCAACTTGCTTGCCATTCTTCTTTAAGTTCCCTTTCTTTCCCTTGCCATTTTACTTGAAACTAGTGGTCTTGTCAAACATCAACACTTGATGCTTTTTCTTGATTTCTACCTTCGCCGATTACAGCATCGCGAAGAGCTTGGGAATCGTTTCCGTTATCCCTTGCATATTATAGTTCGTCATGAAGTTCTAGTAACTTGGTGATAGTGACTAGAGAACTCTGTCAATCACTATCTTATCTGGAAGATTAACTCCCACTTGATTCAAGTGATTGTAGTACTCAGACATTCTGAGCACATGCTCACTAGCTGAGCTATTATCCTCCATCTTGTACGCAAAGTACTTGTCAGAAGTCGCATACCTCTTAACACGGGCATGAGTCTGAAATACCAATTTCAGCTCTTGGAACATCTCATATGCTCCATGGCATTCAAAACGTTTTTGAAGTCCCGGTTCTAAGCCGTAAAGTATGGCGCACTAAACTATCAAGTAGTCATCATACCGAGCTTGTCAAACAGTCATAACCTCTGCATCATCTCCTGCAACAGGTTTGTCACCTAGCAGTGCATCAAGGACATAATTATTCTATGCAGCAATGATGATAATCCTCATAGCATGGACCCAGTCCGCATCATTGATACTATCATCTTTCAACTTAGTTTTCTCTCGGAACATATCAAAAATAAAACAGGGGAGCTATACGCGAGCTATTGATCGACAATATAGATATGCAAATACTATCAGGACTAAGTTCATGATAAATTAAGTTCAATTAATCATATTACTTAAGAACTCCCACTTAGATAGACATCCCTCGAGTAATCTAAATGATTACATGATCCAAATCAACTAAACCATGCCCGATCATCATGTGAGATAGAGTAGTCTTCAATGGTGAACATCTCTATGTCGATCATATCTACTATATGATTCACGTTCGACCTTTCGGTCTCTAGTGTTCCGAGGCCATGTCTGTACATGCTAGGCTCGTCAAGTTTAACCCGAGTATTCCGCACGTGCAAAACTCTCTTGCACCCGTTGTATGTGAATGTAGAGCTTATCATACCCGATCATCACGTTCTGTCTCGGCACGACGAACTGTAGCAATGGTGCATACTCAGGGAGAACCCTTATACCTTGAAATTTAGTGAGGGATCATCTTATAATGCCACCGCCTTACTAAGCAAAATAAGATTCATAAAGGATAAACATCACATGCAATCAAAATATGTGACATGATATGGCCATCATCTTGTGCCTTTGATCTCCATCTCCAAAGCACCGTCATGATCTCCATCATCACCGGCTTGACACCTTGATCTCCATCGCAGCGTTGTTATTGTCTCGCCAACTATTGCTTCTACGACTATCGCTACCGCTTAGTGATAAAGTAAAGCAATTACATGGCAATTGCATTTCACACAATAAAGCAACAACCATAAGGCTCCTGCCAGTTGCCAATAACTTCTACAAAACATGATCATCTCATACAACAATTTATATCTTATGACGTCTTGACCATATCACATCACAACATGCCCTGCAAAAACAAGTTAGACATCCTCTACTTTGTTGGTGCAAGTTTTACATGGCTGCTAAGGGCTTCTAGTAAGAACCGTTCTTACCTACGCATCAAAACCACAATGATTTTTCGTCAAGTTTGTTGTTTTAACCTTCAACGAGGACCGGCCATAGTGAAACTTGATTCAACTAAAGTTGGAGGTATAGACACCCGCCAGCCACCTGTGTGCAAAGCACGTCAGTAGAACCAGTCTCATGAACGCGGTCATGTAATGTCGGTTTGGGCCGCTTCATCCAACAATACCGCCGAATCAAAGTAATACGTTGGTGGTAAGAAGTATGACTATTATCGCCCACAACTCTTTGTGTTCTACTCGTGCATATCATCTACGCATAGACCTGGCTCTGATGCCACTGTTAGGAAACATAGCATGTAGTTTCAAAAACTTTCCTACAATCACGCAAGATCTATCTAGGAGACGCGTAGCAACGAGAGGGGGAGAGTGTTTCCACGTACCCTCGTAGACCGAAAGCAGAAGCATTAGGTTAACGCGGTTGATGTAGTCGAACATCTTCGTGATCCAACCGATCAAGTACCGAACGTACGACACCTCCGAGTTCAGCACACGTTCAGCTCGATGACGTCCCTCGAACTCTTGATCCAGTAGAGGGTCGAGGGAGAGTTTCATCAGCACGATGGCGTGGTGATGGTGATGGTGACGTGATCCATGCAGGGCTTTGCCTAAGCACTATTACACTATGACCGGAGGAGTAAACTATGGAGGGGGGCACTACACACGGCTAATAGAACAACTGATGTCCTTTGGGGTGCCCCCTGCCCCGTATATAAAGGAGGAGAGGGAGGAGGACGGCTATGGGGCGTGCCATAGGGGCGAAACCGACTTGGACTCCATGTCCAATTTGGCCTCCCCCTTCCTTCTTCCGGAGGGGGAAAGGGGGAAGGAGAGGGAAGAGGAGAAGGAAAGGGGGGCGCGCCCCGTCCCCTAGTCCAATTCGGACTCCCCATGGGAGGGGGGCGCGGCCACCCCTTGTGCGCTGCCTCCCCTCTCCCCTATGGCCCATGCATGCCCATAACTTTCCCCGGGGGGTTCCGGTAACCTCCCGGTACTCCGAAAAATACCCAAATATATCCGGAACCATTCCGGTGTCCGAATATCATCATCCAATATATCAATCTTTACCTCTCAATCATTTCGAGACTCCTCGTCATGTCCGTGATCTCATCCGGGACTCCGAACAATCTCCGGTCCCCATAACACATAACTCATAATACAAATCATCGCTGAACGTTAAGCGTGTGGACCCTACGGGTTTGAGAACTATGTAGACATGACCGAGACACATCTCCGGTCAATAGCCAATAGCAGAACCTGGATGCTCATATTGGTTCCTACATATTCTACGAAGATCTTTATTGGTCAAACCGTAATGACAACATACATTATTCCCTTTGTCATCAGGATGTTACTTGCCCGAGATTCGATCGTCGGTATCATGGTACCTAGTTCAATCTCATTACTGGCAAGTCTCTTTACTCGTTTTGTAATGCATCATCCCGCAAGTAACTCATTAGTAACATCGCTTGCAAGGCTTATAGTGATGTGCATTACCGAGAGGGCCCAGAGATACCTCTCCGATACTCGGAGTGACAAATCCTGATCTTGATCTATGCCAACCCAACAAGCACCTTCGGAGATACCTGTAGAGCATCTTTATAATCACCCAGTTATGTTGTGACGTTTGATAGCACATAAGGTATTCCTCTGATATCAGGGAGTTGCGTAATCTCATAGTCAAAGGAATATGTATAAGTCATGAAGAAAGCAATAGCAATAAAACTTAACGATCACTATGCTAAGCTAACGGATGGGTCTTATCCATCACATCATTCTCCTAATTATGTGATCTCATTAATTAAATGACAACACATGTCTATGGTTAGGAAACTTAACCATCTTTGATCAACGAGCTAGCCTAGTAGAGGCTTACTAGGGACACAATGTTTTGTCTATGTATCCACACATGTATCAAGTTTCCGGTTAATACAATTTCTAGCATGAATAATAAACATTTATCATGATATAAGGAAATATAAATAAAAACTTTATTATTGCTTCAAGCTTGCCGGTGAAAAGAGGCTATTTGATATTAGCTCACTAGATGAATAGAGAACCCAAGCTTATGAAAATTCCAAACTATTCAAAGAAAAAGGTTAAAAGATGGCATGATAAAAGAATCCAAAAGCGGGAATTCAAAGTTGGGGAATATGTTCTTTTACACAACTTTCGTTTTAGATTATTTGCAGGAAAACTTCTTCCCAATTGGGAAGGATCATACATTATCGAAGAGGTTTATCGCTCTGGAGCTATCAAAATTAATAATGCCGAAGGTACTAACCCGAAGGTGGTCAATGGGCAAACAATTAAACACTATATCTCAGTTACGCCTATTAATGTTGAAAGCAATATTATTTAAACCATGACACCAGAGGAACACATAAAAGAAACCTTTCATAACACTCTAGAATCCTGAAAAAGAGGAGGTACGTGATACGGTAAGTAAACAGACTCCGAAAATCCGCAAAAATGTTTTCTGTCAGTTTTGGAATATTACAAAAATTAGGAAAATAAGGAGTAAATTACACAGAAGTACCACAATTGGGGCATTACATGCAGATTGGTACAATTTTTCATAATTTTTACATGTCAGTACCAAGTTTGGAGCTAGACGTTACAAAAAGGTCTAAATCGCGTATAAACACATATTGACAGTGTATCTGACCGACGGGGCCCGCCTGGCGGGTGCCTATGTGGCAGTTTTTTTGTGGAAAACACCCTAGCTTTATATGTAATCACATAAATGCTCATTATTCACAGGAAATAGGCTACTCAGAGCGATTTTTTTCGTTCGCAAGTTTTCCACGGACTACTTTGAAACTTTCCTGCGAATTGAACAAATAAATAATAGAAACGAAAAATCATGTGGTAGGAGGATTCTAACCTGCGACCTGTCATCGAATCGATGCGCGCGCTAGCCATTACGCCACAGCGTCGATGTGGCAGTGTCCCAGGCGAAACGTTTATTATACTAGCCCTCACACGCTGGGCCGGTGGCTGGGCCAAGCGAGGCCTACATTGGTTTTTTCGTTTTGTGCTTTACTAGCGCGCGTGCAGGGGCTCATTTGTTGGCATTTCCCGATCGGTGCCTTATGCACCTGATTCTTTGTTTTAACCACCTAGATAACCACACCTCTGTTGCTCAATAAAAAAGAAAGATAACCACACCTCTTGTGTTCCGTTACACACTTGCTGCCTTTTTACTCTTCATTCTTTTTTCGTTTCTTATTTTTATATTTATATTTTTTTCGTTATTTAGATTCACGAGCTGTTTTTCAAAAGCTAATAAGTTTTTTTCAAAACCAAGAACGTTGTTTCCAAATTGATGAACTCTTTTCAAAATTATGAATTTGTTTCAAAATTAATGAACCTTTTCTCAAATCAATGAAGTTTTTCACAATCAGTGAATTTATCAAAATCATTGAAGTTATTATGAAAGTAGATGAACTTTTTTTAAAAACAATGAACTTTTCTCACAATAGATAATGTTTTTTTTAATTTGATGAACTTCTATAAAATTTCTGATTTTTTTCACGATGAACTAGTTTTGTAAATATTTAACCCCTTTTTGATTTCACAAATTTATTTTGAAATTATGAAAAAAACTGAGAGGTTTGTTCCTACCGGATAAACTGCACAACAAACGGGGAAAACCTTGGCTCTTAGCGAGCGATCGAGCCAGTGAATCGAGCGACCGAGCGAGCGAACGAACTCTGCAGGGTCGCGCCTGCTCTTTGTGGGGTGCCTAGGTTTATTTTCATTTCATTTCTCTTAGTATGCTTTACTTTTGTTTTTGGGTATGCCTTATTTCAATGTTTTTGTTCCTTTCGTTTTCTTTATTTTTTTTTCTTCGTTTTTCATTCACCGGGTTAGTTTTTCTCCTTGGTTTTTAACATACTTAAAACATTTTTTAGATAGGCTTCAGTAATATTGTGAACATGTTTTCAAATGTGCATGAACATTTTTAATGTACGTTGAGCACTTTTTTTGCATATAGAGAACATGTTTTAATGGATGATGTACTTTTCTTCCCAAATGGTGAACATTGTTTTAATATAATGTACGTTTGGTAATATACGTTGAACAATTTTCTTAAGATCTGATGGATATTTGACATAATGCGAGGTGAAATACATTTTGTTAACCTTTCAAGTAACTGCGCATTGAAGAAAATAGAATTAATACACGAGTAACTAAAATAAAAATGTGTATTGGACCTAAGTGAAGACACAAAATTTTGGGTCATGCGCAACCTCGCTAAGCCTAACTTCTGGCCCAACATTTCACACCACTTATAAAAAAGCGCTCGCCTCCTTTCGTTCGCGAGGTGGCCTTCTGCCGTCTTGGCTAGCGAGCGCGGCTTTAGAACTCCGGGTCGCGGGTTCGAATCTTCCTGGCACGCGATTTTTGTTTCTGTTATTTATTTGTTCAATTCGTCGGAAACTTTCAAACTAGTCTGTGGAAAACTTGCGAACGACAAAAATCGCTCTAAGTAGCCTTTTTCCCGTGAAATAATGGGCATTTATGTGATTACATATAAAGCTAGGGTGTTTTCCGCAAAAAATCTGCCACATAGGCACCCGACGGGCGGGCCCTTCGGTCAGATACACTGTCAAATATGTGTTTATACGCGATTTAGACCTTTTTGTAACGGCTAGCCCCAAACTTAATACTGACATGTAAAAATTACGAAAAACGGTACCAATCTGCATGTAATGCCCCAATTGTGGTACTTCCATGTAATTTACTCGAAAATAAGAAATATCTGCATGTAATGTCCCAATTATGGTACTTCCATGTAATTTACTCGAAAATAAGAAATAACTAGGAAGGCAACCGAGGAGGGAACAAGACACCAGGGCGCCCCCAGGTGGGTTGTGCCCACCTCGGGTCCATTTTTATCTCGTTTGCTTGTTTCCCAAGATAAAAAAATCTTTATATACCCCCAGACATACTGACCATCATATTACAAAGAAATCCTTTGTTCTGGTTTCTTGCTGCTTTTCTGGGAGATCTGAAAATATGTCATCTCAAGATTCAGAGGGAGAGAGCTATGTCTCCAACTATGTTGTGGATCCAAAGATCTTTGGGGAAATTTATCTCTATCTATGGTCCAGCGAAGAAGAAGAAACCAATCCGGAGGATGCATCCCCAGATGAAGATGAAGATGAAGCCTCGCTACCTCAACCTGGAGATCTTCACGTGGAGCTCAAGAAGTCAAGCCTCCCGAGAAAAACTGAAACCCAAACTATCCCTTCTCGTTTTCTGCCGGATAGCAAGGCAACATTATGGAAAAATATATTAAGGCTTGAGGTAGAGAATGAGGATCTTAGGGAGGATAATTTCAGCCTCTGACGTAAGTTGGATAATAAGTGTGACAATGCGTCACCACCACCATCATCTTCCCCACCAAAGGAGACTTGAGTAACGGGTATGGGCACTCCACTTGGCTTATGCCAAGCTTGGGGGAGGTGCCCCGATATCGTATAACCACCATTTTCCTTGCCTTTATCTATCTTAGTTTGATCTTTAATTATATTTTGAACTAGTTGAATAAAAGTTCAGTTCAATCTAGTTTCGAGTGTTTGCTTAGTGATCTATCTATGTAATCGTGTGCGAGATATATAATAAAGAGTAGTTTGAGTTTGGTTTCTTTACCTTTTTGTTTCAATAAAAAGAAAAGGAAACAATGAAAAAGATCATATGCTAATCTTATGTTAAGTAATGACATCACATAAGGAAAAGTACAAGTGGTAAAAATTGTTGAAAGTTGGCAAACATAGCATTGGTCAACGATGCAATTCATGAAAGAATTAATAAGGGAAGAGAAGATTCACACGCAAATACATTATCTTGGTCATCTTTTATGATTGTGAGCCCCCATTAATTATTATATTACAAAGTTGTTGACGTTGGACAAGGAAGACAATGTAATGATTTATGTTTGTTCATATTCACATCAAAGTTATATTGTCATAGATCCTTTAACATGTGGTGCTTGCTCAATATCTTTGCTAGCCAAAAACTCCGCACTAAGTAGAGATACTACTTGTGCATCCAAAAACCCCTAAACCCAAAATCTTATTTTGAGAGTCCACCATACCTACCTATGGATTGAGTAAGATCCTTCAAGTAAGTTGTCATCGGTGCAAAAAGGCAATAAAAATTTCTTATAAATATGTTGGATCATTTTGTGTAAGAGAAAATTGAGCGTTGTAAAAACTTGTGATGGCAAAGTAATATAAGCGACAGACTGCATAATAAAGGTTAATATCATAAGGGGAAATATAACATGACATTCTTTTGCACTAGGAGATTGGGCATACAAACCAAGAAGGGCATGAGAACCTCTGCTTCCCTCCGCGAAGGGTTTGTCCTTCACTTTTATGTATTTACTTTTATGCAAGAGTCAAAGTATTCTTCCCTATTCCTTTTTATTTTCTCTTTTTGCAAGCATCGTGTGGTGAGGAAAGATCTAGGCACATATATCCAGTTGGATATGAGTGAGCATGAGTTATTATTGTTGACCTCACCCTTGAGGTGAGTACATTGGGAGGCAAAACTATAAGCCCCTATCTTTCTATGTGTCCGGTTGAAACTTTTTGCTCATGGGTATGCTGTGAGTGTTAGAATTCATAGAAGATTAAATTATGGTTGAGTATGTGGACTTGCCAAAAGGCTCCGATACGTGACCCTTCCTGAAAATATGATGAATTGTAATTGCAAAGTTGACTGAGAACATAATTTGTTGGGTTTCAATAGAGTTTATGCTTTTGCTTCGATGTTGTGATGAATTGTTACTTGTTCATGAGAAGTTATATGATAAAGCTATGTGATAAAGTTTTATGTTAAAATTCTTTGCTGTTATAATAATAAGCATGATGCTTCTATGTCCGTATTTTTTTTTATCGACACCTCTCTGTCTAAGCACGTGGACATGTTTTTCGATCTTGGTTTTCGCTTGAGGACGAACGAGGTCTAAGCTTGTGGGAGTTGATACGTGCATTTTGCATAATAATTTCCTACTGTTATTTATAATGTTTTCATGCATAATAATGCTTTATGGAGTAATTCTAATGCTTTTCTCTCATAATATACAAGGTTTACACAAAGAGGGAGAATGTCAGCAGCTAGAATTCTGGACCTGAAAAAGCTATGCCAGAGTTACCTATTCTGCACATCTCCAAATGAGCTAAAAATTTACAGAGAATTATTTTGGTATAAAAAATAATGGAGCAAATAACTACCGGAGGGGGGGGGGCACCTGGTGAGCACAAGACACTAGGGCGCGTTAGGCCCCTAGGCGCGCCCTAGTGGGTTGTGCTCAACCCAGCCCACCTCTAGTGCCCATCTTCTGGTATATAGGTCATTTTGACCTGGAAAAAAGAAGGAGATATCTTTCGGTACAGAGTGCCACTGTCTCAAGGCGGAACCTGGGCAGGATCACTTTTGCCCTCCAGCGGAGCGATTCCGCCAAGGGAACTTCCCTCCCGGAGGGGGAAATCGAAGCCATCATCATCACCAACAATCCTCTCATCTTTGGGAGGCCAATCTCCATCAACATATTCAATAGCACAATCCTCTCAAATCCTAGTTCATCTCTTGTGTTTAATCTTTGTACTGAAACCTCAGATTGGTACCTGTGGGTGACTAGTAGTGTTGATTACATCTTGTAGTTGATTACTATATGGTTTGTTTGGTGGAAGATTATATGTTCAGATCCATTATGCTATTTAATACCCCACTGATCTTGAGAATGAATATCATTTGTGATTAGTTACTTTTGTCTTGAGGTCACGGGAGAAATCTTGTTGCATGTAATCATGTGAACTTGATATGTGATTCCCTGGTGTCATGTGAACGTCGACTAGATGGCACTTCACAATATTTGGGCCTAAGGGAATGCATTGCGGAGTAGTTATTAGATGATGGGTTGCTAGAGTGATAGAAGCTGAAACCCTAGTTTATGCGCTACTTCGTAAGGGACCGATTTGAATCCAAATGTTTAATGCTATGGTTAGATTTTATGTTAATACTTTTCTCGTAGTTGCAGATTCTTACGAGGGGGTTAATCATAAGTGGGAAGTTTGTTCAAGTAAGAACAACACCCAAGCAAAGGTCCACCCACATATCAAATTATCAAAGTAGCGAACACGAATCAAACCAACATGATGAAAGTGACTAGATGAAATTTCCGTGTACCCTCAAGAATGTTTTTCTTATTATAAGAGACCATTTTGTCCTGTCCTGCGCCACAAAAGGATTGGGCTACCTTGCTGCACTTTATTTACCGTTACTATTACTTGTCCGTTACCAATTATCTTGCTATCAAACTACCTATTACCGACAATTTCAGTGCTTGCAAAAAATACCTTCCTGAAAACCACTTGTCATTTCCTTCTGCTCCTTGTTGGGTTCAACACTCTTACTTATTGAAAGGATTGGTATTGATCCCCTATACTTGTGGGTTATCAAGGAGGCCCGTGGGGCCCACTAGGCACCAGGGCGTGTCATGGTGGGTAGTGGGGCCCACAGGTGGCTCCTCCACCGACTATCAGCTCTATAAAGACTCTAAACTCCCCAAAACCCTAGGGGAGTCAACGAAACACAACTCTAGCTGCGGCAAGTTCCAAAACCATGAGATCCAATCTAGCGGCCTTTTCCAGCACTCTACCAGAGGGGTCAACGATCACGGAGGGGCTCTTCATCATCACCCTTGCCCCTCCGATGATGCGTGAGTAGTTCAGCACAGACCTACGGCTCCATAGCTAGATGTCTTCTTCTCTCTTTTTGATGTTCAATACAATGTTCTCGTCGATGTTCTTGGACATCTATTTGATGTAATGACTTTTTGCGGTGTGTTTGTTGGGATCCGATAATTGTGAGTCTATGAATAGTTCTATCCATGAATATTATTTGAGTCTTTGTTGAACTCTCTTATGGATGATTGTTATAGCCTCGTATTTCTTCTCTGAAACTTTGGCTTGGTTTGGCCAACTTGATTGATTTTTCTTGCCATGGGAAGAGGTGCTTTGTGATGGGTTTGATCTTGCGGTGCTCAATCTTAGTGACAGAAGGACACATGGCATGCATGTATCGTTGCTATTAAGGACAAAAGACGGGGTCTATTCCTACATGAATAGATCTTGTCTACATCATGTCATCGTTCTTATTGCATTACTCCATTTTTTCATGAACTTAATACACTAGAAGCATGCTGGATAGCGGTCGATGTGTGGAGTAATAGTAGTAGATGCAGGCAGGAGTCGGTCTACTAATCTTGGACGTGATGCCTATATACATGATCATTGCCTTGGATATCGTCATAATTATTTGCTCTTCTATCAATTTCCCAACAATAATTTGTTTACCCATCGTATGCTATTTACTCGAGAGAAGCCTCTAGTGAAATCTACGGCCCACGGGTCTGTTTCCTATCATATCATTTTCAGATCTATTAATCCCAAAATAAAAATACTTTGCTGCACTTTTTCTTTATTTATTTTATTTTGTGTTTTTTCTATATCTATTTTATCCAATCTCATACAATTTAATCTATCTCAATACCAAGGAGGGATTGAGAACCCCTCTTACGCGTTTGGTTGCAAGTTTTTGTGTTTTGTGTGCAGGTGTTGTTTACATAGTGTTGCTTGGTTCTCCTACTGGATTGATAACCTTGGTTACATAACTGAGGGCAATACTTACCATTGTTGTGCTGCATCATCCTCTCCTCTTCTGGGAATAACCAATGTAGATACAAGCGATCAGGAAGAATTTCTGGCGCCGTTGCCGGGGAGACATCATCAACATCTATCAGGTTCCTACGCACAAACTCTCATCTCCTTGCAATTATTTTATTTCCCATTTGCCTCTCGTTTTCATCTCCCCCACTTCTAAAAAGGTTTTACAAAAATACAAAAGTATTTTTCATTTGCCTTTTTGCTTGTTTGCTATCGTTTCTTGTGTTGCCATGTGCCTTCTATTTCCTTGCATCTCCGCTTGCTAAAAATCTATTGATACGAATCCTCATCCACTTGCTAATCTTTTAAAAAGACCAAATCGTGATGAACCAATTGCTAGTGAGTTGAGTGCACTTGATTATCTCTATAAAGTTTTACTTGAAAATCATGAATCTAAAAATTGTGATGAAGTATTAAACGAAGAAATTTATAAGTTGATTCATGATAACTCCTTATGAAAACATGATTGCAATGATGTTATTATAAATTCTATTAATGTCAATTATGTTAATAATATGCAAAACTAAAAGCTTGGGGATAATAATTTTGTTATGTCTACTACTTATTGCAATGATCATGATTAGGGTGATAATGTTTCTTAAGCCACATGATGAATATGTCAATGATAATAATATTTGCAATAATATTGAAAGTGGGTTTGTAAGAGTGTCAACTCTAGGTAAAAATAATCCCACATATTTGGAGAGTGTTCAATCCCATGAAATTATTAATGAAAGTGGGTTTGGAGAAGTCATGACTTTAGTTGATGTTAATCCCACTATCTTGGAAGACTATAAATTTTTTATGCATGTGGATCATTAAGACAAAATTTTATATGATAGCTATATTGTTGAATTTTATTATGATCCTACATGTAATTATTATGAGCAAGGAAAATATGGTTGTAGAAATTTTCATGTTACTAAATTAACTTTCATTATGTTGAGATTGTCAATGTTTTATTCCTCCCCTTGGCATGTGCTAGATAATTCTTGTCTTGATAATTATTTTACATATAAAATTTATATGCATAGGAAGTTTGTTAAACTTAAATGTGTTCGTAACATGTTTTATGATGCTCTTTATGTGCTTCAATTCTTATCTTTTATGTGAGCATCATTGAAAGTTCAAAGCCTATCTTAATGGCTATAAAGAAAGAGCTTGTTGGGAGACAACCCAATAGTTTTATTTTCTGTTTCTAAATAAACATGCAATTATGCTACTGTTATGATTGTGTTTTTATGTTTTAATTAGTGTTTGTGCCAAGTAAAGCCTTTAGGATCATGTTGAATGATAGTTGATTTGATCTTGTTAGAAAACAGAAACATTTGCGCCCAGTAGCAGAATTGTTAAAAATCACAGAATCGTGCTAATTTTTTACACAAGATTGATATACAAATTGCCTACGTTGTCCTAATTTTTTAGAATTTTGGAGTAACAAAAGTATGGTCAAAGTCCAGATTACTACAGACGGTTCTGTTTTTGACAGATTATGTTTTCGTTGTATTGTGTGCTTGTTTTGATGAATCGATGGATTGTATCGGGGGGTATAAGCCATGGTAAATTTAGAATATAGTACGCATAATGCAATAATAAAATATTAATGGGTTTGCAGCAGTACTTAAAGTGGTTATTTTCCTTATTATACTAACGGATCTCATGAAGGTTTTTGTTAAGTTTTGTGTGATTGAAGTTTTGATGTTTTGGGTGAGATCACGACGGATGAAGGAATAAGGAGTGAAAAGAGCCTAAGCTTTAGATTCCCATGGCACACCAAGGTAATATTCAAGGAGAACCAAGGAACTAAGCTTGGGGATGCCCCGTAAGGCATCCCCTCTTCCTTCCAACAACCATCGGTAATTTTACTTGGAGCTATATTTTTATTCATCACATATCATGAGTTTTGCTTGGAGCGTCTTGTATTATATGAGTCTTTGCTAGTTTTGCTTTTTAGTTTGTCACAATCAACCTTGCTGGACACGTCTATTTGAGAGAGCCATAATGATGCCATGATTGTTAGAATTGCTCTATGTGCTTCATTTAATTTTGCTCTGGTGTTTCACTTGTATCTTTTTGAGCATGGTGGTTGTTTAATTTTTGAAGAAATGCGCTCATGCTTCACTTATATTATTTTTAGAGATGAAAATTTTGAAGAAATATTTATGCTCTTGTTCTTCACTTAAATTTGTTTGAGAGCTTGTTTTAAGTAATGTTAATATATGAAACTAGTCCCAAAGTGATAGATATTCAAGAGGGATAATAAAAACTATCATGAAGAGAATTGGATATTAAAACTTGATTCATTGCAATAGTTTTGCGATATAGAGATAGTAATATGTGAGTCATGTTGGTGAGTAATTATGCTCTGGAAAGAATATTGGTGTTAAGGTCTGTGATTCCCTATGGAAGCACGAAAGTCAATAGTTATGCAATGAAGTTACATCCTACTTATGGTGCATTATTTGGTGTTAGTTTTGTTTAATACTTGTTTATGATCGTTTTTATTTCTTGGTTATTTGCTTGATGACCCACAAGTATAGGGGATCTATCGTAATCCTTTCGATAAGCAAGAGTGTCAAGCCCAACGAGGAGTACAAGGAAATGACAAGCGGTATCAGCAAGGTATTCTCTGCAAGCATTGAAATTATTGGTAACAAATAGTTTTGTGATAAGATAATTCGTAATGGGTAACAAGTAACAAGTGTAACTAAGGTGCAGCAAGGCGACCCAATCCTTTTTTTAGCAAAGGACAAGCCTGGACGAACTCTTATATAAAGCAAAGCGCTCCCGAGGACACATGGGAATTATTGTCAAGCTAGTTTTCATCATGCTCATATGATTCGCGTTCATTACTTTGATAATTTGAAATGTGGGTGGACCGGTGCTTGGGTTCTGTCCTTACTAGGAAAAGCCTCCTACTTATGATTAATTCCTCCCGCAAGCATCCACAACTACGAAATAAGAATTAAGATAAATCTAACCATAGCATGAAACATATGGATCCAAATCAGCCCCTTACGAGGCAACGCGTAAACTAGGGTTTAAGCTTCTGCCACTCTAGCCACACATCATCTACTTATTACTTCCCAATTCCTTCCCCTAGGCCCAAATCATGGTGAAGTGTCATGTAGTCGACGTTCACATAACACCACTAGAGGAAACACAACGTACATCTCATCAAAATATCGAACGAATACCAAATTTACATGATTACTTATAACAAGACTTCTCTCATGTCCCCAGGAACAAACATAACTACTCACAAAGCATACTCATGTTCAAAATCATAGGGTTAATAAATATCATTAAGGATCTAAACATATGATCTTCCACTGAATAAACCAAGTAGCATCAACTACAAGGAGTAATCAACACTACTAGCAACCCACAGGTACCAATTTGAGGTTTTGAGACAAAGATCGGATACAAGAGATGAACTAGGGTTTGAAGGAGATGGTGCTGGTGAAGATGTTGATGGAGATTGACCCCCTCTCGATGAGAGGATCGTTGGTGGCGATGATGGCTTTGATTTCCCCCTCCCGGAGGGAAGTTTCCCCGGCAGAACAGCTCCGCGGAGCCCTAGTGTAACATCCCAATTTTCAATTTGGATGTTATACATAGGTCATCATATGCATATTATATTTTTATTTGCATTTTGGTTGTGATCCTAAAAATCTTAAGAAACTCAAGGACCCAAGGAGAGAGTTGAAGTTTCACAAATTTTCCTATTTGAATTTATTTTCAAATTTGAAAAGAGCATCAATTTGGTTTTAATATTTTTCTCTCCAATTATTTCCAAAAAATAAAAATAAAAGAGAGAGAAGATAAAATGACTTCTTCAATAAGAGAGAAATATTGGAGAAGAAATTTTAAAATCGAATTAATATTTTATTTGCATTTTATTTGAATTAGAAAAATATGCATTTTTTAAAATTGCATTTTTAGGCCAGAAAAATGCTCACTTTGTTCTAAATATTAGATTTAGACTGTGAAAATTGTTTCTGGTATTTTTTTAGAATTTTTTATATTTTATTAGGTTTTTTTCCTTTCTAGCGAAATTTATTTTTTAAAAAAATTTCGTCCCCTGACTTGGCCGAAGGCCCAGCCGAGCCAGGCCGGCCCACCTCGCCCCACCGCCTTCCTCCTCCCGGGAGGAGTCCCGCACGCCGCCGCCGCTCGGGGAGTCCAAGCCGGACTGCCGTCGTCGCCGCCCCCTCCTCCAAGGCAGCCCCCCTCGGGCCTTTAAAAGGCGACCTCCCTTGCCGCCTCCACCTCACCCCGCCTCCTCGTCGCCGCAGACACGCGTCGCCGCCGCCCGTCGCTCTTGCCGAGCACCGCCGCCCCGCTGACCGCCGGAGCCGCCGGATTCCGCCGCCGCCGTTGACCCCGTCGCCGTTGTTAACCAGTAAAAGATCGATCGTTTTTTTTTCAGTTTCCTCGGTTTTCTCCCGGTTTATTTTTAGGGTTAGGGTTTTTTTCTCAATTTTTACGATCAGATCTAATTAGCAGACATTCATCCGTTAATCCGCGGTAGCGAACGTTTTCGTTCGTTAGGGTTTCATAGCGAACGTTCGATCGTTAGGTTTTTTGGCTAGGGACCTATCCACGAATACTTCTATCATAGATTAGTCCCTAATCTTCAAACCCTCGCTACTTTTTACTCGTTTGTCCAAATCCAGTGAAACCAACGCCAAAATCTTCGTCTTGTTCCCCTCTATCCAGATAATCAACTTGTACTTGGTTTCGACAAATTAAAATTTGGTTTCAAGCAGATTTGTTTTCAAACTTATTTTGATCGTAGTTTGAGTTTTGTAGCTCCGATTTGATTGATTCTTCTTACAAATCAAAGCTCCTCAGTTTAACTTTCAGTTTGGATCTTTTCTATTGATTTTTACCCTTGCATCTTATTCTTGAGTGCTTATGTATTCTATTGTTTGTCCATGATATAGTTTTCGGAGTGCGAAGCGTGCTACTACGAGTCACTAGGGTTTTCAGATCGTCAGCAAGGCAAGTAACACTTTGATCATATTCCTTATTACCCAGTTTTTATGCATTAGTTTCAATCCTCAAAGATGCATGAGTAGGTTTGATAACATGTGGGTATTGGGAAGTAGTTGATGAGGTAGGAACCTATTGTCTTTATTTCAAACCTTGGGAGTTACTTCTACGTTATGCTTATTCCGCTATGATATGCTTGTATACATGGTTTGGTTTGAGTGATCCATAATAGATGTGAGAGTTTTAATTAATGTTAACTTAAGGTGGCTACTTTAATACACATCTAGGTGGATTGGTTGAGGCACCCTGGAGAACCCAGTGGTTGTCTGGGCACCTGGAGTAATCCACTGTTGTCCTGGGATATCCCGGAGTACCCGTGTGATCATCCTATGGTTTTCCACCCAGGCTCAAAGGGATCATAAAACTATTCATGCTAGAAACTTCTGTGTGTAGCCACAAGCCATTATGGGCTCTGGCATAGTTGAGTAAGTTGTGGGAATCCTTTCCATGATGGGCTAGCAGATGTAGGGGATTGTAGGTGTACCGGCCTCTCTATCGGTTAAGGGGACCTCTCTGGAAAGACTGTGTCTTGGTCATCCATTTCTCAAACATTATGCAGTGCAAGAAATACAACGGAGGAGATCGAGTCTTGTGGGGAAAAGTGCGCAAACCTCTGCGGAGTGTATAAACTAATCATGGTTAGCCGTGTCCCCACTTATGGACATCTTGAGTATCTAGTACTTGAATTATTGATTTGATCTCATCACTTTACTTAATTAATTTGTTGGGTTGATAATTATTATTTTTGGGATTTAGTTGGACGAACCTTCTCAATGTTTTCAACAAACTTGTAGTTAAATAAAATATATTCCTTTGTTGTAGGGAAAAACTAGCTTTATGCAAAAAATAACCATAGAGCCTCCACCAGCCAAATATGCATATAGTTATAGTTGTTACTTGTTCATTACTCTAGAGTGTTATCTTGCCGGCATATTCCATGTGCTGACCTACACAGGCTGCAACGTATTATGGTGTAGAGTTTTCAGACGAAGAGTAAGGTGCACTAGGTCGTTGTCGTGCACTCAGCTATGCCGTTGGGGTTGATGGACCCATTTACCTTTGAAGCTTCCATAGTTATATTATTTAGATGGCCTTCGGCCATATTATTGTAATAAGTACTCTCTGAGATATTCAATGTAATAAGTGTGTGATTGCACTCTGTTATAAATCCTCAAGTATTATGTGTGTGTCAACATTACTGATCCAGGGATGACACTTATGCATAGAGGTTTGACCGTTTGAGGTCGGATCGCTACAAGTTGGTATCAGAGCACACGCTGACTGTAGGACGAGACCACTAAGATAAGCCATATGACCTCTTCTCTACTCATTTCTGTCTCTTCTCCACTTTCCACTCTATAGATGGTGGACCCAAGGAACAAGTTTCTCAACCGGATGAAGACACCCCTTTCCGACGACACTTGAAGGAGGCCACTAAGTACCTGAGCATCGGAATACCAAGTTTCACGTGGACCTACACTGCCACTCTACCAGAAGAAGAGCGCTGGTAAATTCGAGTACATGTTCCAGGAAGGACATTCACACTAGTTACTGAGCCCATAGAGTTTTCCTTTGATGCACCAACCTAGAGTCTAGGAAAGAGCATGGTAGCCCACATCGCCATGGGACGCATCAGCGAAGTATACCACAAGGATCTTAAGGACACCATCTACCAGATATGTGGACACCGAGATGAGCAATGGGAGATGATTTGCACCAGGAGGGATAAATCCATTGCAGCCTACACCCAAGAGTTAAACCAACACATTCGTCGTCAGGAGAACCAGATGTGCGCCAACATGCTAGACATGAAGAAGGTAATGACCAGGAACATGGAGCTAGAAGAGGAACTCAAGTCTACACGCGATGGATATGAAGAGGAAATTTCAGTACTACTAGAGAAGAATGAAGACCTAAAGAAGAAGCCAGGAATATTCATGGGAGATCCCGCACCTAGAGAGGACAACCACCCCGAGGACTACATCATCGTCGAAGACACTGACTCCGACCCCGACAGTATTGATGATTATGAAGACAAAGCTGGAGCAGATATCATGGAGTCTTCCTCCGATCAAAATTTCTAGTCGACCACCATACTATCAGTAGCATTCCCCCATGTATATAGTAGTAGTCCGAGTATTTTGTAACGGTAGTTAGATCATTTGTATGCCCTTGTTTGAAATTGAGTGGTGTGATATGAATGTGTTTGTCTCATGTGCATATGGGTAGTGATTTCTCTCTAGACCTCACTCTATTCTAATCTCTCCCCTCTAAACCTATCAGATGCCTCTGAGAAGTGACCCCGGATTTGTCTTCCCACCGGATCTCACTTAGTTGATCCAACAGCAGAATGCCTTGATGCAGCTACTAGTCTAGAACCAAGGCAACAACAATAACAACAACAACGACAACAACAACCCACCGCCAGCACCTCCAATGGACAACTTAGCCCGTTTTCTGAGGTTGAATCCGCCAATGTTTTACAGTAGCACCGAGCCGATTGTTGCTGATGACTGGCTCTGCAGGATTGGAAGGGATCTGACCACCGCAGGTTGCACATATGCTGAGAAGGTGCGCTTTGCCGCACATCAATTGGATGGACCCGCAGCCTCATGGTGGGAGAATTACATAGCCACTTTTCCCATAGCCAATGTCACATGGGATCAGTTTCAGTAAGCTTTCCGCACATCCCATGTCTCAAACGGAGCTACGATTATGAAGAAGCATGAGTTTTGCAACTTACTCCAGGGAAATCGTACTGTGGGGCAGTACGTGGATGAGTTTAGTAAGTTAGCTCGCTATGCCCCAGATGATGTGGCCACAGATGCCGTGAAGTAGGAGAAGTTTATGGAAGGGCTGAGTGATGAGCTCAGTATGCAGTTGATGGTGGCAACATTTGCTAACTACCAGGAGTTGGTAGATAGGGCCCTTATGATCTAAGGCAAACAACAATAGACAGAGAGCCGCAAAAGGAAGTATGGACAGGGGAAATACAATTCTGTAGCCCAATAGAAGCCTGGTTTTACCCCGAACTCGGGTGGACATACCCATCATAACCATGGAGGCCATACCCTCAATCACTACAAAAAAATACACTTCCATGATGATACGTGTTTGTCACAGTAGGTCATGTTTTCTGTCATGCATGTACATCCATGACGATTTTATGACGGAATCAAGATAGTCATACCTATGTTGTCGTGGAAGTGTTCCATGACATTACCAAAATTATCATCACGGAAGTGTCCACTTCCATGACAATAAATCACGCCTCATAGAAGTTCTTTCGTCAATTGTGACCGACACGTGGCATCCACCGTAATGGCTCGTTGTTAAGCTATCGGGTCTGTTTTTGGATCCGATAACCTGTTAACAGCCCGGACCAATGGTGATTTTCCATGTGTAAAATTCTCATTGGCCGGAGGAAACACGTGTCTGCTCCTCGGTGGGCCAGATGTCGCCCGTCCATTGGAGGAGACATGCCTATGATACGTCGACATGTGGCAGGGCCCAACAGAGGCCCAAATAGGCTGAATGGGCTAGCCCAGCTAAAGGCCCACAAGATTTTGTGGACCATAATGGGCCGGCCCAACTAAAGGCCCACAACATTTTCGTGGACCATAATGGGCCGGCCTAACTAAAGGCCCACAACATTTTGCGGACCATAATGGGCCGACCCAGCTAAAGGCCCACAAGATTTTGCCGACCATAATGGGTCGGCCCAGCTTATGGCCCACAAGATTTTGAGGACACTAGTGGGCCGACCCATTCACAGGCTGCCATATTTTGGGCCCAATGCCGCCCATATCTGATCCGGTCCATTAACAGCCTGCCATGTTCTGGGCCTAATAAAGGCCCATCTGAGATCCGGCCGGTTAAAAGCCTACCACGTTATGTGCCAAATTACGACTCAGATAAGATCCGACCCTTTTAGAAGCTTTGGGCCAAATTATGGCGCATATCAGATTCAGTCCGTCAACTGGACGCTATACTTTTGGGCCCACTTGCTAAAGGCCCATTTAGTAATTCGGCCTGATATTAGTTTCGGCCTATTAAAGGCCCGTTTAACATTTTGGCCCTATATTTATTTCAGCCTGTTAAAAGCCCATCATGGAGTTGGGCCTAACTATGGCCTTGTTTGCATCCGGCCTGCTCGCAGCCGATAATCTGATTGGGCTAAACAAGGACCGAGACAATTTTGGCATGTTAACGGTCGTGATGTGATCGGCACAATCATGGGCCGGGGTCTATTTCGGCCTGCTGCTGGCCCGTGAGCTGTTCGGCATGTTTCAGGCCCAACCTACTTTTCAGACTCCTAAAAGCCCATTGAGTTTTCTTGTGAAAATAGGGCCGGTGGTTTACTCGGCCTATTAAAGGCCCGAATCTACTTGTGGGCCAGTTTACATTTAGGACTATTAACGGACCAAGATGACTGGGCCCATGATGCGAATCATACATAGTGATTTGCATGACGGCCCGATTATGTACCGTAATTTTATGGTTTGGCTAGTTTACTGTAAAGACAGGATATATATATATACAGTAAAATAACTGCAGCATCGTGAATAAGAAAAAACCTAGACTATAAAATAAAGAAATTACAGCATATTACATCCACCGGGCATCAAAGTTCGCCACTATGATAATAAAGCACAAGAAGACAGTAGATTACATACACTAGGCATCAAAGATCGCTACCAGTGCAAATAAACACGCCGACAAAATAATATACAAAACCGTCAGCAGTTCAATAAAGTTCAAGAAAGGTTATCCCTGCTCGGGAGCTACAGCGCAAGCAGCTGAGCAATCTGATGAGACTGCGCTTGTATGACACTTATATCCTCCTCACTCTGAAAGATAAACAAGCAGACAAATGACAGGTTTTGCACACATATGTATGAGTGCTGACAATTCATCGCATTTCTTACTGACGAATAAAGTGACACATTTTAAAATAGCATTAACACAATATGGTATTGTTCAGGTCAAGACATGGCAGGAAATGACATTGTGAAGGAGTTGGCAGCTTCACGACACCACTGGATTACAGATCAAGAACTCATAAGTATCAATGGTTAGTGTGCTGTCAATTTATCCCATTTCAGATTGGTAAATAAAGAGACGGTTTAAATAATACTAGAATGATATGACATTGTTGATAGTTAAGACACTTCAGAATATGACATTGTGCTGTAGTGGGTAGGTTCACCACACCACTGGATTACAGATCAAGAACAGAAGCATACATGCAGTGCAAAAGAGGATCACTTGCTCTGTATAGTTTAATTTACATGGTATGAAGAAGGAACTTGGTTGTACAACTGAAAACTTAAATTGAGAAGGACAAACTTTTGTTTATGAACTACATAATAAACTTTAAACATGCAATTTGATGCAAACACCAAAAATAAAGAGCTGCTGCAGTCATGCCTAACCAAATATACACAACAAAGTTTGAAGGCTTGAGAAGGACAAACTTACATTATCGGTGAAGACAGGATCTATAAAGCCCTTGTCCATGCTGATGGGGGGGGGGGCAATTCAAGAAGTTTACCACAGAATCTTCTTCATAAGAATTGCCTTTATTCTACATTTTGTTAAGAGTAAATATAGATGTGATAATATAAGAAAAATGGAGAATATTTAAGATAAGATGAAGAGTGATGCTACATAACCAAGTAGCTATAAATGTAAGTACAACGATACATGCAAAAGTTACAGCCAAGAGTAATGCAGAACTAAACTTCTTCAGTACCATCGGTGTTATCCAACCTTATGGTAAGAGTAAATATAGATCTGATGTGTAGAAAATGGAGGGCAAAGCAAAATAAGCTGCAGGGTGATGGTACATGTACACCTAGCTGTCAATATAAGTACACTGATAAAGGGCAGCAGGTACTTACAAGAACAATGCAGAGCTAAAAAATTTCATTGGCATTGGATATATTCTACACTAATGTAACCATTCATACAGATGAGATAATTTGGAGCGAACAATTGATAAGCAAGCTATCATGCATACTGCTGTCACATAATGAACCAGGTATGTATGCAAGTATAGTGATACATGACAATAGGTACTAACAAGAGCAAAGTAGCGGCCATCATATTTGCGATATCCTGCTGTCCTTTTCAAACCGGAATTCTTCTTCGAGCAGATTTCCTGCAAAAAAGATTCATAAGGCACATGCGGAAAAGTAGAAGTTCAAATTGTCATGTGATATCATAGACAGTACCTCATCCTGGGAACGAGACCAGTGCATAACAAGGTTTTTCCAGTCAATGTCTTCTAAATTTAGCACAAGAAACTTCACCGGTAATTCATTTATAGACTTGCCATCAAAGTGTGATTTCCTCAGGTAACATCGATACTGCTGCAATGCTTCCTTGAAAAGCACAAGCAAGCTTTGCTCGTCATGACTATCCAGATTGACCCTCACCTACTTACAACAATGTAATGTAAATCGTTGATGTGTTCAATCAGCAGAAAACAAGAAAATAATCACCATGAATAATAGCACTTACACGTAAGTGGGACAGGAAGATGTGAAAATGGTGTTTGTCTTCACTATAATCTTCCCATGATGGGAATATATGCACGTAGTCCCTAACAACATTGAAAGCATTGTCTTTTAAACTGGGAATAACTGGAATGGGGCTCCAATCTGCAGGAATTGGCCGTCTCTGCAGTTGGGATAGGTCTTCGGCCGGTCGACTTGCTGTACTTTTTGCTGGAGTGGGATTTTTCTGTGGTACGGCTGGTGCTGTGGCAACTGAAATCGGCATACCTTTTGCTGGAGTGCAGGTCCTGTGTGGTGGGGCTAGTGGTGTGGACAGTGAAGTATGGGTACAGTCTGCTGGAGTCGGTCCTATGTTTTGTGTCACTGGTTGTAGAGCCAATATAAGTGGGGTGCTGTCTGATTTCTTCGGCACCACCACATTTTTAAAGGACTTTGCTGGTGCTCCTTCAGGTTCGGCAATCACGCTCTTCCTTTCTGATGTCTGATGCACAAGAACAACATTTGAGTGGAAAAACATGGTCTGATGATAGATGGAATATGTATTGATAATGGATGGGCATGGCATCTTGACATATATGATGAGTAAACTAAGCAAATGGCGGTACTACAAAGTAGAAGAAATGCAAGAAAACTTATGCAAGATACGCACAATCAATAAAACCTTGCAAATTAGAACAGGCACCTTGATGGGTGAATAGGACAGGCCATCTGCCTTTGACTCCTAGAGGTCAGAATAGTCATTAGGATCATATTCTGAACAAGAATCTATAGGTGGGGAGCGTATGAGTTTCATTGCATCCAGAATGGCACTCAATACCTTGGTGCCAATTTTGTAAGTTGTTGCAGCGTTCCACAATATTCTTCTGATGCGTGGAATCTGATATTCACTGTGATTATGTATAATATCTGAGAAGCATGAAAATATAAATAGTAGTGAGATTATCTTTGTAATGCAGAGGATATTCTAATATAGGGGCGCCCCTGTAATCCCTTGTGTGCTATCACTGGATTTTGATGAGAGAGCTCATGTGTGGTGTAATATGGTGCGTGCATTAATATAATCTGGCACAAGTACACAAAAAATAGGCTCCAGAAGTAAGGATAGTTGGCAGATGATAGGTTCATAATATACTGTATAGAGAGTTTATTGCCAAACCATGATAACAAGAGCACACAACAACTAGGAAGATCGTAGTGTACAGTAAAGGGGTACACCATAACCAGGATATATAAATCGGGAAAGTCGAACTGGCTGGAAATTACGGTGTTGTATTGCCCCTACTAATTGAAAGCCTATCGATCACATACATGCCAGCTCTATCAGCTGTTGACTGTAGATGTCCCTGCTCCCCTTCCTGACAAGGAACATACTGTGCTTCCCATACAGAACACCGCACGGGCCGCCGACCGAACCACCGGCCCCCACCTCCTGTGTTCCTCCACCCCCACCACCCCCAGCCCTACTGTCGAATGTGGGGTTCCGGCAAACCCTTAAGGTTCGAACACTTGGGTGCGCGTGATGTCTTTCCCTCCTACCGATCTACGCCCTAGCTCGCTAAGATCTCGCGGACGAACTCGGTGAACTTGCAACAGAGAAAGACACATGATTTATACTGGTTCGAGCAACCGTTGTGGTGTAACACCCTACTCCAGTGTGGTGGTGGATTGCCTCTTGGGCTGATGATGAACAATACAAGGGGAAGAACAACCTCCTGAAGTTGAGGTGTTCTTGTGCGTGGCTAACTTGTATGGGTGAGAGATTGATCTAAGATGCCGTCTCCTCGCCCCCCTTTTTTATGGTGGTGGCTAGCCCTACTTATAGAGGCCTTGGTCCTCTTCCCAAATATTGAGCGGGAAGGGAGCCAACAACGGCAGGCTAATTTGAAGGGGGACAACTAGTACAAGCTATCCTGACAAAAGGTGGTCTGCGCCTACGAACGACTCTGGTGGTGACGCCATCTTGGGCTCCACGATGACCTCTGTCTTGCCGTCCTTCTGGTCTTGGTCTTGTTGCACCAAAATGGAAACCTTTGCTTGATGCCTCGGTACTCCTCGCCTGCGCAAGTATCCTTAGCGCAAAAGAGGAAACAAGGACGCTACGCGTGCTGGCACCCGCCTGGTGTCGATCCTCATGGCTCACATCATGAGAGCCTCGTGAGGTTCGCCTCGCCTTGATATCTCCGCTCCTCGTGAGCCTGCCTGACTAGGCCGCTCCATAGGAGGTCTCATGTCGTCCTCCTCGCGAGGCTTGGCCCCTCACAAGGGTCTTGGATGCCTTGTTGATGAAGATGGGTTGTATGACCTGCTGGCTTAGCCACGCAGTGGGCCGCAGGCAGGCATGTCTGGGGACCCCCGTTCCCAGGACGCCGACAGTAGCCCCCGGGCCCAAGGTGCGGTCGGGCTTCGCTTAGCGGCAAAGCCAAGGGCCAAGCACGGAGCACCGCGGGCCCCCAAAGCCTGCGGCCTTGGTTGACGCGTGGCGGTTGATTGGTCCTGGGCGTCTCCGCTTCCCCACGCTGCCTCGGCGACTACACGACTTGACGAGTCCCTACGGCATGCAAGGGAAACCATCATTACCTGCGGTCGTGGGAGGTGCCGGTTGGCCTTCACTTGCTATAAATGGGGTGGGGGGCGGACCCCCGTCGCCCATCTCTTCCTCGCTTGCTGCTTATTCTTCCTCGCTCCACTGCTAGCATGAATGGCGCCTATCAGAAGGTTCTCCGCCAAAGAAAAGGGGAAAGCCCCCCGGGATGTCCCGGAGCAACTCCCGCCGAAGAAGAGGTCGATCCACCGCGCTGAAGAAGTAGCGATGCAGGTGGTGGCGAGGCCTTGGTGTGAGCGGCCTCCTCCAGGGTACCTGCTAACCCTGTATGCCCAAGCGGAGGGCTTAGGAGGGCGGGGCGACGAGCAGCGCTGCCGACGCAGCGCTCGGGGTCGCCACGCCACGGCGACGCGCACCGTCGCCCCCGGAATCCACGCCGCGGACTCCTCACGTGAGCTGGTGCTGTGGGCGCCGATGCCGCCAAGCTCTTGGATCCGCTTCCTGTGGATCTTCTCCGACGTGATGCCGCCGAGGGGGCCTCTTGAGCTCTGGTTGCAGCACGCCGACTACGGCGCTCTTGCGACTGGAGCGGAGATCGAAGCGGTCCCCTTCGGCAAGATCTTCATGACCCGCGGCTGGGGCGAGATCGCGCGTGTCTGCCACGCGAGGGGCACCCTCGCGATCCATCTTGAGTACGACGGCATCTCCACGCTCTTATTCAAGGTCTTCGACGCCGAGGGCTGCCACCTGGAGTGCTGCTCCAGAGAGGAGCGCGAGGCTGATGCGCGCTCCGCTCGTGACCACTCCAACAACAGCAGCCCTTGGGAGTCCAGCAGCTCTCCTGAGCTCTACGAGACTCCGGAGACGAGCGACGACAGCTACGTGCCTCCGAGCTCTCGCCGCGCTCGGAGCAGTGCTGCCGCGTCCGGCCACCACCGCTGCTGAGCTGGATGGGGTTGGCACCGGCCTCCCGTGGCCCACTGTTGATGATGGCGTCTGCTACGGGGGGGGAGTGTAGATAGGATCCTCCTCAGTTTTAGCTTTTGTTTCCTGCGAAGAATGGAAGCGCCCCGTGGGGGCATGTAAGGGTCTGTAATGTCTTTTGTGCTTTTCTTCCCTGTTTATGAAGATTTGATGAATGCGCGTCTCGTTAAGGCTCGGTCCCCCTTTCTTTCCTTGCGATAGCTTGTTTCTCTACGCCGACAGGTCCCCGTCCCCAGGTAGGCTACAGCCGTCATTGGTATGCCAGGTCGTGTGCTGTGGTCAAGGCCAGGAGGTGTGCGGCCCGAGGTCCAGTAAGAGCCCCTGAGGCGTGATGCTTAGGAGGTCCCCATTAGCGCTCAAGCGCCATGGTTAGGGAAGAAAGGGAGTTGACGTGGCCGAAATGGGATTGCGGCAAGGCGTGAGTGTCCATGAGTCCCAGACATTTAGCCGATCCGAGGGCGAGACTTATCTTGCGAACTTCATGACGATTCTTGATGTTGCACTGGGGCTGCGCGCCAACTTGTGCGGCATAGCCGGGCCAGCCCATACATGTTTCCCTCCTCCCATGCTCTCCTTAGTGCTCTGTGTCCTCAGATCCCGGCCCTCGAGCGAGCTTAGCCACCGCTGGTATGCCAGATCACAATGCCGTGGTCAAGGCCAGGGGGTGAGGGCTGGAGAGCCGGTAAGAGCTCATGAGTCGTGATGCTCAGGAGCCCCCCTTTTAACGCGCAAGCGAATTGCACGGGAGAAGAGGAGACTCGCGGTGCCGCCAGCTATCCTTCCCCGGGGTCCCTGTGAACAGGCATAAGAAGAACAGGGTTTGCCGTTACAGCTGTCAGCCTGCCGCTGGTTGGTCCAGATGAAATGAAGGCACTGAGGGCCTGGTGAGGTGACGTGCGCGGGGTGTGTCACGAGCCAGAGCTCGACCGCTCAGGTTTGTCGACATGGTAGGGATGGACCCATGCACCAGCGCCGTGCCTATGAGGAGGCCCCATGGGAGGCGATGATCGGGCAGATGATGACCGTAGGCAGGTTAATTAGGGAAGGCAAATCAGCTTGGGTAAATGCAGGAAGATACATGCCACTGGGTCCGGCCCGAGCGGCTTGGGGATGATGCAGCCTGAGGGGCGCCCCCATCAAGGTAAGCTAAAGACATAAGCAAATGGGATACATGCTGTAGGGACGGACCCACACAGACTGGGAATGATGTAGCCCAAGTGGCGCTCCCAGCTTAACGAGCTTGGAAGATGTCACCTGGTTCTGTAGATGAAACAGAGTTGGTGTAGCTGAAGGCATGCGTCAAAGAAGCGACTCCTCATGAGCCACCGAAGCCCTGAGCCTTGAGAGGCTCTGGGGGCTCAGGAGGCTCCCTGAAGACCATCTCCATTCCCTCCAGGACTACGTGGTACCTGGCTTCTTGAGCCGCTAGGTCACGCCGCATGGCGCACTGATAGGCCGACGCCACGCTTGGCAAGCCGAGGGGCATGCGAATGTAGCTATGTGGCGGGCCTCCGCAATGGCCCACACGTGAAGGCCAGAAGCGCTCCTGAGACACGGCCCTGTTGAGCCCTGGAATGTCAATGTAGACATGCAGCTCGGCACCCTCGCCTGGGTGGCGTGCCGCACCCTGTGAGCGGCTATCGCTGCGCATGGCTCTTGCGTCTTGCAGTTCCTGTGTGGTCTTGGCGATGAACTCCTGAGCGGCGGGCACCCCTTGCCCGATGTTCTCCTGAGGAAAACATGCCGCGTAGCACGCCTCCAAGTGGTGCCCAAGCACCTCCCTCATGAGATGGGCAATGTTTGAGGCCCTCCAGGAAGAGATCCCTCGAGCCCGGCCCGAGGAGGGCGCCGGGCGCACCTTCCTATGTGATGGAGGGAGGCGCCCCTAGGACAGACGCTGATCCTGACGAGGCTCCTGCCGCGGCGCCATCCTCCTGAGGTCCTGCGCGGCGCAACTGCTTCTTCTTGGGGATGGCCTCCGGAGGACCCTCACTTATGCTGTTGGGGTCATCGATTGCTGCAGCTTGGAAGGCGCGCTCGAGGGAACACAACGCATCCCTCTCTTCACACGGGACCATGATAACCCCACTACTTCCAGGCATCTTGAGGATGTTGTAGCCATGGTGGGTGACCGCCATGAACCTCGCCAGGGCCGGATACCCAAGGATGGCGTTGTACGACAGGCGGATGTGTGCGACATCGAAGTTGATGAGCTCGGTGAGGTAGTTGTCGCGTGTGCCGAAGGTGACAGGAAGGCGGACCTGCCCTATCGGTGTGGTGGAGCCGTCAGTCACTCCCGAGAAAGGTTTGGTAGGCTGGAGCTGCTCATATGGCACTTGGAGGTTATCGAAAGTGTTAACGGATAGGACATTGAGTCCTGCACCGCCGTCGATGAGAGTCTTGGTAACCTGCACATTGCTGATGACTAGGGAACACAACATTGGGAGGACGCCGATGGTGGCCGCGCACTTGAGCCGATCTGCCGAGTCGAAAGTGATGGCGCACTGGGACCACTTGAGCGGCCGCGCGGCCTCAAGCTTGGGGAGTGCCGCGTTCACCTCGCGAGCGAATCATTTGAAGATGCGCTGAGAGGCTGGGGCCTGGGCGCCGCCCAAGATGCAGCCGATTGCACGCGGTTCCTAGAAGCCCCCAGCCCCCTCGTCTTGATGATGGTCATCGTTCCTTCTTGGTGGTGGCAGTTGAGGAAGACTGGTGTTGCCTTGGGGGAGATCCTCACGAGGCTGGTCCCTCCAGGGCCTCTCGCGAGGATGGTCCTGCCAGCGGTCCTCACAAGGCCTGTCGCGCCATCCCTGGTGTGGGCCGCGGTCGTCCCAGCGTCTGCCTCCTCATCCTCCTCCACGGCCATAGCCCCGGTCGCCGCGCTCGAGGCGTCGACCGTAGCATCCCTCGCGTAGGGCTGGAAGCTCTTGGCAATCGCTGGTGTTGTGGGTGTTCAAGTTGTGGAAGGCGCAGAACGGTCGTTTGTTCTTGGATGACTCGGCTGATCTCTACCCCGTTTGGTGTCGGGCTCTGCAGCTAGGACTACCGTTTCCTTGCGCTTCACGTCCTTGGCCTTGGCTTTCTTCTCCTCTGTGCCTGCGGCTGGCAGTTCAAGGAGGGAAAGGCTCCCCTCCTCAGCTCTTGCGCACTTGGTCGCCGGGTTGAACAGCTCTTGAGACGTGCAGAGCTCCTCGTGGATGGCTAGCTCTTCCTTCATATTGACATCACAGACGCTGTCGGAGAACGCGGAGATGATGGCCTCATCCGTGACCTTGGGGATCTTGAGGCGGGTGTTGTTGAAGTGCTGGATGTACTTCTGGAGGGTCTCCCCTGGTTGTTGCTTGATGCGGCGCAGATCGGTCGCGGTCGGCGGGCGGTCGCGAGTGCCCTAGAAGTTGGCGACGAAGTGGTCACACATCTCGTCCCAGGAGGAGATCGAGCCGTGCTGCAAGTTCAGGAGTCAGGTGTGGGCCCCATCCTTGAGAGCCATGGGAAACCAGTTCGCCATGACTTTCTCGTCGCAGGGTCGGCGCGGTCGTCATAGCGAGGAGGCAAATCTGGCTTGTAGCACATAGAGCTACATGAACTCTACGGTGTCGGTTGTGCTGTCGTAGCGAGGAGGCAGATCTGGCTTGAACTTGCCTGGCCAGGCGACGCTGCGGAGCTCGGGGGTGAAGGCACGGTAGCCGGCCATGGTTACTGGGGCCCGCCTCATAGGTGGAGCCTGGTCTTGTCGAGGTCCGGGCGGCACCACCGCAAGCGGCGCACGGTCTTGATGAGGCGGTGCGGGAAGCGCGGGTGCAGCTTCTCGCGGCTGTGGGATTTCTTGGCAGCTTCTCTCTTCGCGCGCGCGGACGTGGGATTTCGGTGCCGCGCACCTTAGTGCCAAGGCGCCGTCTTTGGGCTGGGGTGGTGAAGGCGCGCATCGGGCCTCGTCGCCCGTGGCTGGCTGAGGCTGAGGCCGAGAGAGGGACGGCGCCGGGGAGCCCCCTGCGGCGCGGACGTGCTCAGTGATGCGGTGGAGCCACTCCTCGTAGAGGTCGTCGACTGGGCGGTAGCACAGGAGCTCGTTTGCGGCGAGGAGTGCGGCCCGCGCCGCCATGGGAGCGCGGTGTGCGTGAGACGAAGAACCGGCTGGGGCCAGCGATGGAGTGGCGGTGCGGCCATCCTGCCGCACCGAAGGATGCAGCGAAGACGCTTGTTGGTCATTCCCCACCGGGCCGGTGGCAGCGTTGGCGGCGGGGGATGGAGAATGATGTGGTGGCCCGCCGATGGGAGCTGTCTGAGCAACGCGGGCGGTGAGAGCAGCCCGATGCTCAGCTCGAGTGTGGCGAGCGTCCGCCATGGAGACGATGGACCGACGGAGCGACGAACTGACAGAAGGAAAGCTACGGCGCACCCCTACCTGGCGCGCCAAATGTCGGATGTGGGGTTCCGGCAAACCCTTAAGGTTCAAACACTGGGGTGCACGCGAAGTCTTTCCCTCCTACCGATCAACGCCCTAGCTCGCTAAGATCTCGCGGACGAACTCGATGAACTCGCAACACAGAAAGACACATGATTTATACTAGTTCGGGCCACCGTTGTGGTGTAACATCCTACTCCAGTGTGGTGGATTGCCTCTTGGGCTGATGATGAACAATACAAGGGGAAGAACAGCCTCCTGAGGTTGAGGTGTTCTTGTGTGTGGCTAACTTGTATGGGTGAGAGAGTGATCTAAGATGTCGTCTCCTCGCCCCCCCCCTTTCTATGGTGGTGGCTAGCCCTACTTATAGAGGCCCTGGTCCTCTTCCCAAATGTTGAGCGGGAAGGGAGCCAACAACGGCGGGCTAATTTGAAGGGGGACAGCTAGTACAAGCTATCCTGACAAAAGGTGGTCTGCGCCTGCGAAAGGCTCTGGTGGTGACGCCGTCTTGGGCTCCACGATGACCTCCGTCTTGCCGTCCTTGTGGTCTTGGTCTTGTTGCACCAAAATGGTAACCTTTGCCTGATGCCTCGGTACTCCTTGCCTGCGCTAGTTTCCTTAGCACCAAAGAGGAAACAATGACGCTGCACGTGCTGGCGCCCGCCTGGTGTCGATCGTCATGGCTCACGTCACGAGAGCCTCGTGAGGTTCGCCTCTCCTTGATATCTCCGCTCCTCGTGAGCCTACCTGTCTAGGCCGCTCTAGAGGAGGTCTCATGTCGTCCTCCTCGCGAGGCTTGGCCCCTCGCGAGGGTCTTAGATGCCTTGTTGATGAAGATGGGCCGTACGGCCTACTGGCTTAGCCACGCAGCGGGCCGCAGGCAGGCAAGTCTGGGGACCCCCGTTCCCAGGACACCGACACCCGCCCCCACCCGCGTCAAGTTTTCTTCTGTCCGAGAGGCCCCACCACTGCCCCCCACAACCACTGTCCCCACCCTAGCCCTTTCCTTCGCACCAGCGAACTCCGGGGAGCTCTCAAAAATCGACTGACCCAATTTCGAAATTTAGTCTACTGTCATTTAACTAGTGTGGAATATAAAAGGGGGAAACCATAAGCGTTGCGAGTATAGTGTTGAGTGTGCCATGGTGGATCTGATGGTGCAAACAGGATAAAGGCAACTTTGCAACCAATGTTTGCTTTCAACTAACAAGCAAGTGATGTACAAGAAATCAGAGTAAAGCAATGGCGATCTATTTCCTTGCTGCGATAAATAAGTTGAGCAGATACGAAAGAGTACCGCCTCTGGTGCAGCGCCATGTATGCATCTGCTGAGAATTTGACAATGCTGCGGTAGCGATGGCTGTCGGCGGCGTGGAAGCAAATCTAGGAGAGTAGTTAGTGGTGGCGGGGCGCAGTGGACGAGACGGTCATGGGAGCGGCGGCGGCAAGGTGGATGACGGCGGGGATGAAGCGAGAGGACGGGATGCAAGGATCCCGTTCCGAAGCCATGGATGAGAGAGGTTGATCTCTTGTAATGGCCGACGGTGTTGGGGTATCAGCTCCGGCATGGTGGAGGATGACGGTAGTGGATGGGGTGTCAGACGGAGGAGGCTGGGGTGGAGAAGGTGTTTTGGCACCCACAGAGTACGATTGGGGAAATGGAGGGAGAGAGGAAGAGGGGAACCATGTCTTCAAGGTGCACTTGTCTCAAATGCAAGGAAATTTACAAACTTAGCCCCCATTTAAAATTTCCTACATCACAGCAATATTTGTCGGTTGGGAATAGGAGGGTAATCTCACATACACCGAATATTTTCCAACGAGAGTTTGTTTTTGGCGCCCACCATGTATGAATCGGGCATGGAGTTGATTTCGGCCGAGGAGAACTATGTTTTGGCGCCCACCGTGTATGAATCCGGGTGAGAGGTGGTTATGTCACGTTTGACTGAAATTACAAACCTACCCCTATCAAAACCTATAGAAATCGAGCCGATAGGATTTGCGTGGCAGGGATAGGCAGTAATTTCAATCTCGCAGATTTTGGTTTCGGGTGGTTACTGCGACTTTCCCCGCTTCGTTCAAATTTTTGCAGAGCGAGAGTGCATGTTTATTGTGCCAACTCAATTTGAATCCAGTTTGTATTCTATTTTTGTTCGGGTAGGATCCATTTTCGATTTAAATAAAATTCTATATACATCATTTTATATATATACTTTCAAAAGCGCAACAAAGAATTCTGCTCTCAAAATCATAAGGTTGAATTCAAAAAAGTTAAACCAAATTATGTTCTACTAAAATGTATGGATCAGTAATATCTACATATTAAATAACATAGATGCGCATGAATTCATATGAGTATGCATGTTTGATAGATCAATTTTGGGTCGAGTATGAATTACATGTATGATCATCTCGAATTCAAATATTTGAATCCCTTCTATGTTGACTCCTTTCACGCCCATCTCTCTCGCATGCTCACTTCATGTTTCTCCTATCTTTGCAAACATGGTCTCTCGACGTCTCCCTTGAGAAGTGTCACACTCTCCCTATCGTTATACATTACACGGTTTTCATTATCTCTCACATCTCCATCGTTCTCTGGTATCACTAGGTACCTAAGCTTTCTTTTTCACCGCCATACACACAGTCTCACTCGTCTTTCACTTTGTCTTTCTCTCTATGGGGTTCTCTCACACACCCTATATGTCTCTAGATATGACTCATACCACTAAAATTACTCTCTCCTGCAGACACATCATTTGTTGCGGTCTCCTTTCCGTCTCCATCCCAGTTATAAAACTGACATTATTTATTTGTTTACTGATCAAACAAACTCCCCCCCATCTCTCTCTCTCTCTCACACACACAACTCCTGCTTCCACTCCCCTTCCCGACTACCGTCTCTTTCTCACACACACAAAACTCTCGCTTTCGCACCCAGACTCGTATTTCTCTCACAAACATTTATCGACTAGCCTCTAGATAGGTTTATACACCCACACACTCGTGCTTCCACTATCGCATACATGTCTCTCTCGCACTCCTTGTATCTATGTAGATTTTTCTGCCCTTCTTGAGACACGCCCTCTCGATCGTGCACACACACACTATCGCCACATTTTAAGCTGGTACCTCTCGCACACACACTCTTTGTGTCTTTGTCACACATGCACTCCGCCCTCCTCCTCTCTCCCTCTCTCTCACACACACATGGGCTTTTTGCAACAACTAGCAAGATGCCCGTGCGTTGCACAGAACATCAAGATGCATTTGTATGAGTAGTTTATCTTGTGGGAGAAAAGGATGAACGAGGGAAGGCCTTATTTGCAAATGTGGAGAGGGGCGTGGGTATCTTTTTGCAAAATTGCCATAGTTTCCTTTCTATCCTCCGAATATAAATTGGACGGCCTATATTGTAGGATAGCAGGCACACCATCATCACCAACTCTGTTTTTTATCTCTACTTTTATAAAAAGCATAGTCGGTGATGATGGTGTGCCTGCCATCCAACAATATAGGCCGTCTGATCTATATCTAATGGATAGGAAGGAAACTATGGCAATTTACCCGCACTCCTCTCCACATTTGGAGATAATGCCTTCCCTCGCTCATCCTTTTCTCCCACAAGATCTTGATGTTCCGTGCAACGCATGGGCATCTTGCTATTAAGAGTAGAAATTAGACATATACCACTTCTCGAATCTTGAAACCAACAACATTCCTCCCTTATCTCATCAAAACCACCAAAGGATATATTTTGAGTGAAACATAACATATTTCTAGTGATATACGTATTTCAAAACTACACTCTTTTTCTATCAAATCGATGAATATGTATTAACCAACTTTGATTGTGTGGCAACGCATTGTTCCACAATGTAGTACCTATAGATTTTTTAAGAAGTCAAACTTTGCAAACTTTGATCAAGTTTGTTGAAAAATATATTTATATCTACAATAGCAAAAATATATAATGTGAAACTACATCATATGATGAATCTACTGATATATGTTTCACACTCTAGATGTAAATATTTTTCTCCACAAACTTGGTCAAAGTTTGTGACATTTGACTTTTCAAAAAATCTATAGGCACTACATTATGGAATGCAGGGAGTAGTTATTACCAAGAGTAAAATGCATCATAAGTCCTAAAACTATCGGAGGTGTGTCAGTTTAGTCCTATAACTTTGAAACTGCACTTTTGGGTCCTAAAACTATCAGAGGTGTGTCAGTTTAGTCCTATAACTTTGAAACTGCACTTTTGGGTCCTAAAACTATCAAAGGTGTGTCAGTTTAGTCCTATAACTTTGAAACAGTAGTTGTGGGTCCCAAAACTATGTAAGTTTCTTCCTCTTAGGTCCTAAGCTTGCATGGTTAGCATTGACCCACCAACGAGTCACTTGGAAATGCTTGGATTGTAGCCACGTTGACCTGACCCAATGGGCCCACCAGGTAAATATGCAAAAAAAAAACTAGAGCGTTGTCTCGCCTCATTCTCACGCGCTCGTCTTCTCCCACTCACAGAATGCTCAGAGGCGACGGTACAGAGGCCATCAGTGGAATGATGGTTTACGCTCCAGCGAGGAGAGTAGACCGGTCATCTCAGCCTCCTCCAACAGCAACAGAACGACATGTCGCACAACGTCCAATTGCTACCCACCTATGGCTACTGCTAAGGTTGTGTCACTCTCGACGACCTCTGCGCCAGCTTTGCAGTTTCTGCGCACTCCTTTGTGTCGCCCGACAGCTCACCACCTATGACCATGCCCGTGCCCAAACAACAGCCTGCACGGCCAACTCTACGGCAAGGGTGTCGGGGCAATGACGATATCATCAAACACACACACACACACACACACACACAGAGAGGTGGGATGGCGTACTCCATCCCAATTGGTTCGGGATCTCCCCAGCGGCCTCGCCGAGGGAGAGGGATGTCGTCCTTCATGCCGACTAGCTCGGGGTCTCCCCGACGGTCACGCCAAACCTCTCAGGGAGGCTACCGTGCAGCTCATGGCCATGGAGGTGGTGGGCATGCAGGTTGCAGGACACACTGCAACATGGAAGCGTATGTACCACTTTGGGGGATATAAACACATACAAAGGGCTCATTTGAAAAAATGCACCATGGATGGTGGCCATGCAAGATTGGGACCTCAGATGAACAAACATACATAGTTTTGAGACCCAAAACTGCAATTTTGAAGTTATGGGACTAAAAATGACACACCTCCAATAGTTTTAGGACCCAAAAGTGCAGTTTCGAAGTTATAGGACTAAACTGACATACTTTCGATAGTTTTAGGACCCAAAAGTGCAGTTTGAAAGTTATAGGACTAAACTGATACACCTATGATAGTTTTAGGACTTGTGATGCATTTTACTCTATTACCAATGTATAATTTTGACACCAGACAAACGATGGAGTACATATACGAAGAGAAGAGGCGCACGCACGCAGTCGGTCTCTCGCTGTCTCGTACACATGAGAGTTATGTAAAGGCACCGTTAAAAAAATAAACCCTAAAACCCTAGGTGCACGATTGCTGCAAGCGCGGGTACCGACTACGTGGTGGAGCGCACCTTTGTAGAAATAGTCAGCTCACGTGATAATTTGATCTGTAGGAGTTGATGGTCGGGACCACAAGTGAACGACCTAGAGGCGGTGGCTCGCCAGTTGCCATAGATCGAGTAGCCATGTTTAAAATATCATTTTTTAGCAGGGTAAGAGTTCCGATATTCAATGGCGCATTATAAGTACTATGTAGTTTTTGAACGATTGGTATGGAGCGAAAATGGAATTCATAACTACTACCTCCTTGGCGTATGGTTGTATGGGTTTATGTTGCGAGATGTTGAACCTGGTAGTTCTAGGGAAAATACTATGGTTTAGATGTTGGTTTTCAGTAATGAAAATCAGAAGGGGGAAACCCTTCTTGATTAAAAAAACTACTACCTCTGTTCCAGTTTACTAATCCCCATCGTAGTTTGGGTCAAAATTTGTCCACAAATTTTACTTGTAAAATGTGAATGTAAAACGAAATTTTGTTATACCCAAACAAAAAAGGACTGGAGGGAGTGATTGCTCTGACACGGACGTGACCTCTCATAGCGCAGGCATTGAACTGGCCCGCCGGGCAAGAGGGCCCCACTTGTTGCATGCCCGGCTGAACACACCTCCTCGCCGCATGCAACCGGCTTCAGACTGCCCCGCCTGCCTCCATTGAATCCGCGCATGTGCTGGCAACACGTCCTTCCGCGAGCCGGCCGGCATTTTAGAACACAAAAAATGACCAAAATATAATTAAGTATGCATGGTCTTGACTTGTTGTGCTCGCAGTGGTAGCAGGAACTAGAGGTTTTTCTTTATTTATAACTCTCCTCACATTTTTTTTGCTTTGAAGTGAATCATGGTTGTGGACATTATCTATGAATGTGCAGATATCTATGAACATGAGTTTGATGTGGAAGTTGAACTTGGAATGTCGGGCTTGCGCGTGAACTATACCGTGTCCAATGCTTCATCTATTATTGTTTGGAAAGTAATTGCTATTATTAGATGACCCAAAAAAATTATTTTGTGCCACATCAGTAGATGCACGGACATCACAACCGGCATGCTGACTGGATAAACATTTGAACCTAGCTATTTTGAAGGAAATTTTGTATTGACAACGGTTTTAGATAGCAGGAGACGCCTAGCCTGCTCTGTCTCTGCTAGCTTATTTCTGGCTTCATCCTTCTCTTCTTTGGCTTGGGTGAAGAGAGCATCTGATTGCTCTTTTCGCTTCTTCAGGAACTCAGCTACATTCTCAAGGGCTGCTGCACGCTTTCTTTCAGCCTTTACTAGAGCCACGAGCTGACGACTCCACCTGGCTTATGTGTAATCTAGAATCATCTGGGAATTTGCACCTTGTGTCTAATCCAGCATCATTAGGGAACTGGCACCTTGTGTGTAATCCAACCTCATTTTGGAAACATGATCTCGAGGTTGACCATACTTCCCTCCTCACAGGAACTGCATCCTGACATGAAGTTACTTCTTTTTAGATCAATACTCAGAGCAACCTAGATCGATTTACTAGAAGCCAAATAAACAGGACTCACAGAAGTAAATTCAAAAGGAAAAAAAAATAAAAACAGACTACAAGGTGAGAACACCCACTTCCTACATCAAGCTAAAAACAAAATCATTAGAATGATTAAGACTCTTCTTATTACACATCGAAGAACACGAGGCTAAGAGAAACAGAAACTACAACATATACGCATCGAAGAACAGGAGGCTAAACAAAACTAATTGAAAGAGTGTTACTTACCACAACTCATTTTACAGGTTCGGTGCAGCTCCTCTTTAACTTGCCACGCTCCTTGAAGATGTCCCCAATATCCCGTGCTTGGTCTAAATTGCTCCTCTGCATGTTCGCACTCGTGGTTTTAAAATCTCAACATGGCAAGAAAAGTATACTACTAGTAATACTCACGCATCTTGTGGGGAACATTAAAGTACTCGTCTGCAATGTTAGAGCATCTCTAACAGAAGCGCAATGCGCGCCACTTTAAAAAAGCATTTACAGTGCTAAGATCGACAAGTAGAGATAGAGAGTAGAGACTAGAGAGTAGAGGATAGTTCTCACCATAAAATAGCATATATAGATAAAAAAATAGATAGTTCAACTACTCCTCGTCGTCCGACTCCTCCTCGATGATGTCCTCCTCTGACATCTCAATGTAGGCATGAAGATACCGATCGTCGTCAGATTCCCAGGGCGACGCTACTCCTAGCCTCATGTTGGGCGGCTCGCTCCGCCCTCCTCTTCTCCCTCTCCATCCTCCTTTGCCCATAGAACTCCCGCTCGTTGATGATGTCCTGCAGGAACCGTTGGCACCACAGCGCCATGGCTTCCTTGTCCTTCTCGGCGATGCCAAGACGGTGCTCCCGCCGCCGGTTATCGCGATGATCCTCGTCGGTGATAAGCCACGACAGAGGCGCGAGCTCCTGCGCCCGCTCCCGCGTCGGCATGTTGGGGAACTTGAATGTTCTATGAGGCCACCGGAGGCGCCACGCCGCCGCGTCGTACGCGCGGGCGGCCTTATTGGCGGTGTCAAAATTGCCGAGGCCGAGGCGCATCTCACGAATCCGGATCTCGACGAAGAAGCCGCCGGAGGGGCGCGCACGGACGCGTTGTATCCCCAAGTTTCCTGGCGACGCGGTGGCGGCGAGGCGAGAAAGAGCGGTGGCAAGGCACAGAGCGGTGGGAGGGTGTTGGATTTTATAAAGCGCGCCGGACGCTGCGAGCCAAAACTAGCGCGCGCCCGGCCGATTTTTCCCGCGCGCGCGATCCTTTCCCGACGTCCCTGCTATCTCTACTCTCTTCTCTACTGTTATATTTATTTTATAATTAATATTTATATCTAGTTCTCTACTCTCTACTCTTTTTTCTTAAAAAAAGAGAGTTGGTGATGATGGTGTGCTGCCATCCTGCAATATAGGCCGTCCGATTTATATCCGACGGATAGGAAGGAAACTATGGCAATTTTGCAGAAAGATACCCACACCCCTCTCCAGATTTGCAAATAAGACCTTCCCTCGTTCATCCATTTCTCCTACAAGATAAACTACTCATAAAAATGCATCTTGATGCGTGCAATGCATGGGCATCTTGCTAGTTCTAAAAAACTTTTCATCATTTGCCACACTACTGGTTGTAGATGAAGAACCTACCCAAGCACAGCGTGATACAAGGAGCACATTACCAATCGAGGAGGAGAACGATGGTCACGGTGGCCTCTGTGCATCATGGTCGGCAACAAGAGTCAGTTCATTGTCCACGATGGTGGTGCTTTTGCGCTTGGCGTCGGCTTCCGCGAAGCAGATCCGAGACCGTTGAAGACGATGCCGGAGAAGAGGCTCCGTGTACGACGACGACGACGGTGGAATGACTCCAATGCAACGTACGAGGTCGTCGATGAGGCAGATGCGCTGCGGTGGATGAGTGCACCGATGTGGAAGGGGAGGAGCACGAAGGCTGCGGTGCCGTGGAGAAGTCTATTTTGCGGTGGGTACATAAAATGGGGAGTATTTAGGTGTACTACTCTGGGTGCCGGAGTGGGGTTGGCTGGGTAGGGTGAACCTGAAGTTACGAAAATAGCCCCCTACCAAGCGTCATCCGTAGGCCTGTTCTGAAGGCTATGATGGTAACTTCGCACTGCTCGAATCAGGGCCGCGGGAGATTTTCCCGCCAACCTAAGAGTTTTGTGACACTGAACTCCTCGTGTGGCATGCTGGGTGATTGGGCTAAGCAACTAGTGAGTAGTACTAGTAACTACTAGTACTCCCTTCGTTTTTATTAACTTTGCATATTAGGTTTGACCAAGTTTGTAGAAAAATATAAACATTTACCATAACAAATATGTATGATGTGAAAGTACATTCAATAATGAATCTAATGGTATTTATTTGTTACTGTATTTTATATGTTAACATTTTTTGTAATAAACTTTTTGAGAGTTTACAAATCTTGACTTTGACCAATGCTAATACGCTGACTTAAATAAAAACGGAGGGATTACACATTTGTTTTCTTAGTTTCTACTGAATTAATCATTTGTTGTAATTGTGAAATAAATACATAGGCTACTGACTTCGAATGTAATGGTCTATACAATTCAATAGATACAATCATTGTTGAATTCCAAGATGTATACGAGGTCTATAGTACTTCACAATATGCTCAAACTCACATAATCCCAGTCAAATGAGAATCTAAATGCATTTCATAGTTATTACTTTGTAGGATGCAACAAAACCAACCATAACTCTACATCATCCATTATAAAATCAACATTTTGAACACATCCCAATGTGTGAATGAAGCATGTAGAGAGAGCTTGCGAAGATGGAGCAGATAGGGCGGGAAAGATTGTATGTATGTGGAGAAGAGAGTAGGAGACAAACCTAACAAGATAGAGAGAGAGAGATAGAGAGAGAAAGAGAGAGAGGAAGAAGTTAGGTCTGTGAGAAAGATGGCGACATGTAATATACGTGAGATGCGTGTGCATCGGGATTCTGTACACACAGAAGGAGAAGAGACAACAGGTTTGATGAGAGAGCTAGAAAAACATGGACGGGAGGGGAAGGATCTCGTGGATTGAGGGATTGATAATTCTGTGCGGGGGAGAGAGGGATTGGCAATATTGTGCGGGAGAGAGAGGGTGGGGGAGGAGTCAATCAACCGTCGTCACATCATCCTACTTCCAAATGGCCCCGCATTCTCTAGTGCAGTGTGGTCACCGTCTTCGATCTCCTCGATGCCCTCTTTGAAGATTGAGGTGTTGTGCATGCTGGGGTGCACATAAGCACAAGCGAGAGTGGTCGCCATATAACCTTGGATGGGGATGAATTGTGTGCTCGGGGGAGAGTGTGTGTGTGCGTGCGGTGTGTCTGTGTGTGTCAGATATTGAGAGAAATCAAACCTATGGAGAGAAATGTGTGTGTATGTGAAAGAAAGCTACATGCTAAATAGGGTTTTCACGAAGAGATTGTGCGTGCGAGATAGAGAGTGATGTGCGGGCCTTGAGGTGGGCAGGGGCCGGGTGTGGGTGTCAAAATGTGTGCATTGATGCATGTGTTACATGCAATCGTGCGAGGGACGGACGAATCGAGAGAGATGATTGTTGTGTTACGGATGCTCCTCTCTCTCTCACACAAACACACACACACACACACGAGTAAAATAGAAGACCATTCTCTCATGTATACACAATGTATCGGCATCTGTCTATGTCTCACTCGTGCATGATCATTTGCACATTCACACCTCTCTATGTGTCTATCACACGCACACCGTCTCCACATTGCCCTTCGGCCACAACACACATATGGACACATACACACGTTCTCTCTCAGTCACACACACAAAATCAGTATTTAAAAAAACTAGGGCGCACCTAAAACATCCAAATCCAAATAAACACGAACTGGAGCTAAATACAAATATATGGAAATATTGTAGTATCAAGAATTTTTCTAGGAAAAAAAGTTGAGTAGTATTCAGGGATTGTTTTCACACACAAAAAAAAGGTTTGGTGGATGTCCTTCGAGCGCGACACGATGACGCACCGTTCGATTGACCGCGCGGCCGCGGTTCACGCGCTTGCAGAGGATTCCGTATCGTGGCTATGGTAAATAATATAAGCGCTGCCTCATTCTAACATTTATGTGTACTAGTATGGTTTTCTTTTAAGCTTGACCAACCCTACATAAAACTAAACTGAGCTCCCATACGTGCACTCATCAATATGCCACCGCCGTCGTTGCACATTCCGGCACCCGCCTGCTCCGGCCAACAATTTCTCGCCCGTCACCGCCGTGTCGCCGCCATCCCTGTGCCATGAAGCCAAAGGCTCGCCTGCTCATGTCTTCTACAGTCCCTCCTCACGATGCCGCCATGCTACCAAGCACGCGAGCAGCTGGTGGAGCCATGTCCATGCACACGGTGTACAAAGTGGACGACGAGCGTGTGCTCCAGCACGCCGATGAGGAGGAACTAGCATGTCATTGTCGTCTCCGCCTGCGTGGAGGAGGCGCGCATGGTGGCTGTCGCGGCAGAAGCCGGTCACGCCCACGCCGAGCCCGCAAACCAGGTGCGGACGCGGAATCTACCTTCGAGACCTTGAATGCCACATGGATCTTGCAATTTGAAGGAGCAATTTGGGTCAGTCGACTCTTGTGAGCCGTTGGATGCAGCATGGATGGCTAGGAGGGCTTCTGCAACCTTCGCATTGATGCATTGTTCATCTTCTTAGTCCTCCACACGCCTAACCGCCTGCCGCCGCCGCCCCGCCCTCCCCTAAACCGCCTGCCACCGCCATGCTCCCCCCCGCCATCCGTTTAACCCTGGGCACGATCCATTTTTTCCGGCGAAATGCATTCCACACCCAACACTCATAAGATAGATCATGGGCACCTTGCCACCCTAATATAAATATTGGGGTAGCTTCTCTGCCGTCTTCTTCCTTTGCTCCGTCAAACTTCTTTCACAAATCGACTAACCCAAATTATACTACTAGTACGAACGTATTAAGTATAGTAGGAACACGAAGATACGAGCAGTAGTACCAACTACAAGAAGAATAGTACTAAGACATAGTACTAGTACTACTATACGTACTAAAGAGTTCAAATAACGAGAAAGAATATAAAGTTCAAATAAGGAGAAAGAACATAAACATAGTTCTGCTGGAGGCTCAGCACAACACACCTCTAAAATAAAACTAAGCAACTAGTCCGCTTGACACTACAGTAGAACCAGCATGAGAGATGGCACTGCTACCTTACTCGGAGCCCGAGTCCGAGTCCACGTCCTCGACTTCGTCCTCGTCCCTCTTCCTCTTCCTCTTCGCCGACGCTTCTTTGCTTGAACCAGACACTGGGCTCTGCTTCTTCATCCAACCCTTGTAGATATTTAAACAAAGGTAGGCATCCATTGCTGCGTACAGGATCTGATCTTCATCTAATGTCTTCGACTCCCATGCATGATGAAACTCGTGGTGAGGTTTCTTCAGTTTAGCGTACGAAGGATCAATCATGGCTGCTGCCAGGGTCAGCATTGAAGGCTGAGAGGAGGACACCAGGCTTGCCTTCTGGAGATCGAAGGGCTGGCCTACAACGAGGCCTATCCGACCTAGGACATACCTATCGTTCCTAAAGTCTATAGTAACGAATTTCACTCTTTCTTCCTTGAGAAAGTTCTTAAAATCATGGCACTCAATGTCGGCATGGCATATGTGGTAGACCAAGCACACGTTATGTATGCAAACCTGGATCACAGCGAGCTTCTTCTTCTCTGCCTCCTTTAGAATCTTCTCTCTTTCTAGGACTATGGTGTACTCAACATCTAGCCCAGCGACCCACTCATCCTTTGAACTATTTAACATGCGTAGGAAGCGAGCAAGGCATGCTTTCACCGTTGCGGATCCACGTGTGTAGATGACGATTAACTCATCGCCGATGATGGCTCTAACCTGGTACTCAGCGGCGACCATGGACATTTGGGAGGCCATGGATTTTTGAGGAGGGTTAGGAGAACTTGAACTAGTGTAATGTGAAAGGACGAGATGACTGGGAGCGAACTGTTGTAAGGTAGTAGTAGAAGACGGGGATGAGTACGGCATGCAAACGGCGTGGGGTTGTTGGCTTGCCCGATGGATAAACGGCTGCAAGCCCCCAAAGATTTCTCGAGTACAATGCAGGACCCACTAGATGTCATGTCTACTAGACCCTTATCGTAGGCCTGACGGTATAGCTTCTGCCTGTTCCCACGCCATGCTAGCGCCTAGATGTAACTTCACTTAATTTTGTCAACCGTCGCGCCTCCCACGACCTTCGCCTCCCTCGCGCGGTCGCCCCTTTGAGACTTCGACCGACTATAAATGAGCAATTTTTTTGCCTAGGTCGCATGCATGATACTCCCTCTGGTCCTTTTTACTTCCGTCAACCGTTTGCAAAGTGGTTGACCAAATTTATACTAAAAATATCAATATCTACAATACTGATTATAATGAGTATAAGAACTACGTTTCATAATGAGTATAATAATATTGATTTGACATTGTGAATGTTGATACATTTTTCTATAAGTTTGGTCAAAGTAGAGGTACATTGACTTCAGACAAAACTTAAATGCACAATGCAGCCTAGTTCCTCCGTCCAGGTGCATGCCATGTCCTATCTAGTCATCACAACAAGGTTAGCTATTAGAGTACTACTACCTCCCTTCTAGTTTAAAGGGCTCGATTCAAAAATTTCACCTACTCTTACCAAGATAGAGGCGGTGGAATAGTTTTTGTACTCAACTAATGCTGTCATTCTTAACAAAAAAATGTGTTTACCAATGCATTATCGCATTGCATGCATGCATGAACACTAGTTACTCTAACCCCCCTCTTCTATAATTCTTTACCACATCAGCATGTTTGCTATTCCCGTGTGCATGATACCAGCTAAGATACCACCATTATGGCCAGCCTTAATCATCACATGCAATAATTTAGTGCAGCTTGAAATATGAACATGTGTGGGGCGTGTATATTTTTAATGACCTGAGACTATACCTAGCCTGACATGCAAGATGACTTATTATGCACCGTTCCCCATACCTACAGGAAGCCCGTTCGTCTCCAAATCTTTTCCTCTCCATGTATGAAAATAATATGCCTGCTTGACTCTCCTTCTCCCTCCGGCGGTCCCACCACTCCACCCCATGTGGAAAAAATCTACATGCATGACTCTCCTCCCCCACGCTCGTCCAATCCGTTGTGACCAGCAATATTTCTACCCCTTCCCTCCCCCGTAATTTTCTGCAACAAATATGCCAACGTAGTTGTTACATTAATCACACAACATATCTTACGGGACGTTGCTTCAGTTACTTAACTGCAAGTGCATTGGGTCACTGACGTATAGGCCCAACAGGGGTCTGGCCTACATGTTAGTGACACAACTGGACCTACAGTTAAGTCAGTGTAGCTCAGTCCATATCTTACGTAGGTGTGCCATTGCTCGCTATAAATACTGCGCCTCCCACGGCATTCGGAAGAACGCTCACGTTCATCGCTATCTCCTCCCCCTCCCTCTCACGTCGACCACCATGGCATCGCCCCTCCCAAGCCCTACGCGCCCCTCGCTGCACCATGCAGACGGTCACGCGTCGCCATTCAGTTCCTCGCCGCCACTAGTCGAGGAGGACGCGTCAGCGTTCCGCTCCTCGCCGCGACGCGTCAAGGTGGATGCGTCGGCATTCCTAATCTCGCCAGCACACGCGTCGGAGGACGCGTCGGCTCCCCGCTACGAGGAGAACACCGCGCTGCCTGCCGAGCCCCCCAGCCTTGAGGAGCTTTGGAAAGAAATGGATGTCGCCTTGTGGGAGGCTTTGCCTCCAGCAGAGGGCGCCAAAATAGAGGCGGAGAAGAAGGCCGAGGAAGAGAAGTGCGCCACGGGACAAGCTGCCTGGCAGGCCTATGTCGCGTCCGAGAGAGTCAGTCAATTGGCTCTTTGGCAAAAGGCTCGTGCGAGGGCCTTGAGGGTGGCGGAGGACGCCCGTGCCAAAGACCTAAGTGTAGTCGGGCCGAAGCGCCTCATCTACGCTTGGCGGTACATGGACCGGGTGCATGCTTCCAGTGAGGAGTACCTATTGGCGTCGGATCACCACACCGGTGAGATCGTGCTCGCCCGCCGGCAAGCCGCCAATCAGCACCTCACGAGTTGTGAGGCTAAGGAAGAGGTGTTGTGTTAGCGCGTTGGGAAACGGCCACGCACCAGGGCACTCGTGGCGTGCCGCAAGCGCCGTGGATTTTAGTAGGAGTATAATTTAAGGCGATCTCATTAGTTTTGGGATGCAATTGATAAATCCCGAACGTTCAGGAATTATTAGCGTCCTTAATTAAGTATGTAAAAGGGAAATTTTGGAAACCTTGTGTATCCGTATGCATTTTGTAAGTACGTGCATATAGCACAAACTTTACTATATACTATTGCACTACACGTCTCTCTCTATATATGCTTGCACACTGTGCTACTCCCTCTGTCGAGGTGAATAAGTCATCTTTGGTTGTGCACCGTGACCAAGAAGGAGGGAAGACTTATACACCTAGATGGAGGGAGTACTACTATTACTTATGTATGTGCAAATACACGTTTTAACATTACGATGCGGTTTTTGTAAAAGTAGAAAAAGAGCACTAGTCAAGCTTGTGAAACAATTCAATGCAAAACAAATGCAAAAATGCTCGTTTGATCATTTACTTTTAGCTTCCTTCTCTGTTGTTATTTCTCTGTCGTACTTTCTACGGAGTATCTCACTGGTCGGAAAGGCATGCAAATTCCCAAACCGCTTCCTACACCCTGTATTGAATTTTTTGCCTAACAAGTTGTGCCGTGCAGTTGTAATTCCAACTTGAGTACTACTACTAGTAGGAGTACCAGGGGCCAGTTCTTTTAGGCTTCTAGATTAGTAATCCCATAACTACAACCTCCTTCCTAGTTTATTGGTCCCCATTGTAATATGTGTCAAATTTTGATCATAAATTTAACTAATGAAATGTTAGTACATGCAGTAACATTTTATCAGTTAAATCTTTGGTCAAAATTTAGCACAAATTACAATGGTGACGAATAAACCAGGACGGAGGTACTAGTAGTAGTTTAGAAGCCCAAATAAATGAGTGAGGCGCCTTAATGTTACTCTCCACTGTGACTAATCTTATGGGAAAAGCTGGGGAAAAGTTGCGAATAGAACTAGCCCTAGGAGTAGTAGCTAGGGATGCTAGGAGTAGTAGTTAGGGATCGAGTGTGCGATATGAACCGTAGAAAGTAAATGCAGAGAGATAAAATGCAAAAAGACGGAGGGATGTGATGGTTGCTTGTCCGTTTATTTTACCAGGACACTTATTACTGGTAGTGGTTGGGTTTTGTGATATGACGGCTTTACTGCCGTACCACGACTGGGGTGAGACTCCCGTGCAGCGCCGCCCTCTACACTAGTACTACATTAGTCGTGGTCTATCCACCATTGAATTTGAATGAAGATTTAACTGACAAAATGTTAGTGGATGTGAACAAAAACAATATCGTTGGGTTCGTATTTTTGAACATAGTTTTCAATGATATAATTTTAGGTGACATGCATCAGCATTTATCGTACTATATATAATGTTAGTTCAATTTTGGTCGTACTAATCTATAGTAAGGTGCTCGTGCATTGCACGGAAGAGTGAAATACATTGATTGGGGAGTTGTTTATTTTGACAAAGGATGTGGGGGTCATCTCATGTGTAACGGGTATCGATAGGTTTCTTCGGATATTATTTCATCTCTAGAGCTCACAAACATCCAGGTGAAATAGTAAAAAAAGTATCTTTTGCAAACAAAAGAGTTCAACTGTTCAAGCTGCATCAAAAACTTGTGAAGAAATAACACTTATTGTGCTTTGCAAGAAATGGTCTTCAAGAATTAGTTTTTGAGTATCCATTGTTATACATGTTGGCTACAGATGACATGGCACTTTCTTATAGTCAACAATTGGCTATACTATTTAAGTATTAAACATGCCCTTATACACCTAGACGGAGGGATTAAATCAGGATGACTTGGAAGGGGGCAGAGGAGATGTAAGAAATGGTTCATCATAAGTCTTTCACCAGTACTGTAGTAAAAATTCATACATGGAAGATTCTAGACTAAACCATAAATGGATACACTTTTATTCATGCACGATACTCCAATAGAGCAAGATCATGCATGGAAGTCTCCACATGCTTAGACAGCAGATTACGTTGAGCGAAGACTAATGATAACCATTTAACTTGGTAATGCAGATGTCCAGGTGAACCTCGTTGGAGTCCCCGTGCACATTGTTGGGGGTCAAATCATACCATGCGTCTTCCATGTCCACATTGGTGGGAAGGTCCCAGCTCGACAGAGTCCAAGTCATCTTGACGTAGCCAGTGTCGCCGCCCACGTACCTCCGCGGGGTAGTAATAGTGAGCACGCACCCGTACATCGGTCTCGTGTCAGTGTCAGCGTCAGCGGCGTTACCCCTGACGCACACTACAGAAATGGGGCACGACCTACGCGGGCCTCGTCGGTGCCCACGATCAAGAGGAAGACGCTACCGTCCTCCTCCGAGAATAGCAGACGGCGGTGATCCTCCAACGACTCCGCACAGTGAACGAGTAGCACGTCTCGTACTTGATGTTCTCCACCAAGGGCCAGTACTGATTGCTGCACGCCTACGTGAGGTGATGCACGATGTCCGCCGATGATCCCTCATAACCCACAAGTATAGGGAATCGCAACAGTTTTCGAGGGTAGAGTATTCAACCCAAATTTATTGGTTCGACACAAGGGGAGCCAAAGAATATTCTCAAGTATTAGCAGTTGAGTTGTCAATTCAATCACACCTGGAAACTTAATATCTGCAGCAAAATGTTTAGTAGCAAAGTAATATGATAGTAGTGGTAACGGTGGTAAAAGGTAATGGTAGCAAAAGTAATATTTTTGGTGTTTTATAGTGATGATAACAATAGCAACTGAAAAGTAAATAAGCGAAGAACAGTATATGGAAAGCTCATAGAAAATAGATCGGTGATGGAGAATTATGCCGGATGCGGTTCATCATGTAACAGTCATAACCTAGGGTGACACAGAACTAGCTCCAGTTCATCAATGTAATGTAGGCATGTATTCCGAATATAGTCATACATGCTTATGGAAAAGAACTTGCATGCCATCTTTTGTCCTACCCTCCCATGGCAGCGGGGTCCTATTGGAAACTAAGGGATATTAAGGCCTCCTTTTAATAGAGTACCGGACCAAAGCATTAACACATAGTGAATAAATGAACTCCTCAAACTACGGTCATCACCATGAGTGATCTCAATTATTGTCACTTCAGGGTTGCCGGATCATAACACATAGTAGGTGACTATAGACTTGCAAGATAGGATCAAGAACTCTCATATATTGATGAAAACATAATAGGTTCAGATCTGAAATCATGGCACTCGGGCCCTAGTGACAAGCATTAAGCATAACAAAGTCATTGCAACATCAATCTAAGAACATAGTGGATACTAGGGATCAAACCCTAACAAAACTAACTCGATTCAATGATAAATCTCATCCAACCCATCACCGTCCAGCAAGCCTACGATAGAATTACTCACGCACAACGGTGAGCATCATGAAATTGGTGATGGAGGATGGTTGATGATGACGATGGCAACGAATTCCTCTCTCCGGAGCCCCGAACGGACTCCAGATCGGACCTCCCAAGAGATTTTAGGGCTTGGCTGCGGCTCCGTACCATAAAACGCAATGAATCCTTCTTTCTGGTATTTTTCTTCCCGAAAGTGAATATATGGAGTCAAGGTTGAGGTCGGTGGAGCATCAGGGGGCCCACGAGGCAGGGGGCGCGCCTAGTGGGGTAGGGCACACCCCCACCCTCGTGGACAGGTGGAGCCCCCCTGACGTGGATCTTCCTTTGTGACGCCCCGAGACCGATGCTCCAGATGCCTTCCATTTTTTTTGATGTTGCCATGATTGTCATAATAAATTGTTGCATCATCATGCTTGTGTTATCTTTTATTCTCACCTTGTGCATTCCATCTTCATGTATGTCACCATGTGCGTTACATTCTTCATGATGTTGTCTTGCTCTATTCTTGTCGTTTATATCAACCCCTTCCCATCTCTCTCAAATCTACCCATGTATCAGCATCGCATTCTTCCTTCTTATTCCTTTCATTTTTGCAAGTTCCATTTTCTGTCATCCATAAATGTTCATTCTTTTTCCTTTAAACCTTACACCTTTCCTTTAACCCCTTTGTAAAATTTCAGATCATTTGAAGTTGTTTTGGTTGGGTTCAAAAATGGTTCAAATTTGAAATTTAATTCAAACTAGAATTATTTTTCCGTCCTTAAAAATTCGCAAACCACTTTTATTAAATCGGGCATATTCATGGTTTCCATAAATATGTCCCTCTCTCCTCAACTCCATTCCAAACCCTCTGTACTTTATTTCTATTTCTGTTTATGCAATAAATAGAAAAAAGTAAAGGTAAATCAGAAAGGAGAGGAAGCCCAGTCGGCTCCTTGGGAAGCCCAGCGAGGCCGGCCCATTTGCTCCAAGTCGGCCCAACCATCCCCTGGAGGCCATCCAACCTCCTCTAACCTTAGGCGCCCGAACCCTCTCCCTCTCGTACTCCTGCGCTGCCGCCATGCTCGCACGCACAGAGTGCTTGCCCTCTCCTCGATTCCCTCCTCCCACACGCACACACCAGAGAGAGGGATCCCGATCCCCATGGCCATGCTCCCCCGCGCCTGATTCCTCTGCCGGCGAACTCCTCTATGCCGCCTCTCCTCTTGCTTCTCCTCGTCGCCGTCTTCTGCACCCCGCCCCCCTCGTCATCGCTTCGCCCGTCCCCGGCCACCGGTGCCCTTGCCGGAGTTTCTGCGAGCGCTCCAGCGTCCCTGCTTCTCCTCGTCACCGGAGAGTCGCGCCGGCCTCCACGAGTAGCCGAGGCCCAGCACTTCACCGCCGCCTCTCGCCCTCCTGCTTCTCCTCCTCACTTGGACCGCGCACACGTTCTCCTCTGCGCCGTCTTCGTTGAACCAGAAGGGCGAACCAGCGAACCGCCGACTCTTGCACCTGCTGCTTCGCGCCAAATTCGCCTCCGCCGACCGGTCTGCCTCAGCGCCTCCTCCCGCTCGCGCCTCCTCCTGCCTCGTCCTTGTTCCCGCACCGCCACCGTTTGGTAGGAGCCACCGCTGTTGACGTCCTGTGAGACGCCATGTTGTGGGACCACGCCGTCCGATGCTGCTCCGCGCTGCCGCCTCTGCTGCAAGCCCGCGCCCGCCTCCTGGACCACCCGGACGCCCGGACTCCGTTTTCTGTTGTTGCACACCAAGTCGGCCATGCCTTGCTACCTCTTGTAATGTGCCATGACTCAAGTCCAACGACCACCACGAGGATTCGCCGAGACCATCAAGTTTGAGACTGCTCCGAACCATGTCGTCTCGCTGGATCGTCAAAACCGTTTGGATTCACCAAGTACCACTCCGCCCGGAGACCTTGGGTCTGTCAAGATCCCCTATGACCCGGGTACGACTATGTGGGTTCACCGAGTGCCCTTTGGTTACGCCAAGTTCAACTGCATCGACTACGTACGGTGATGACCCCGGACATCTACGGAGAGTGTACGACTACAAATGTGTACCCCTACCATCGACCCGCGAAGACCCCGTGGATGTCAACTTCTGTGCCCGCGAACGAATGCATGTGTTGTATGAGATGAACTCCGCGTTTGCACTGTGTCTGAAATTTTTGCTTGCATGGTCCTCCTCGTTGCCATTCCGTCCTCCCGTGGGAACCCGGTAACCGGGATCACCCCACCATCTTTTGCACGCTCCCGCCACACTTCCTTTGCACCGGTATCTCCATGAGCTACCGAAACCGTTATGTTGCCGTGGCATCATTTTTGGATTTGTTGTCGTGTTCCCTTTTCCTTCCGCCATGGCGACAAATGCTTCATATCAACATTTCCATAAAACTTGCATAAACTTGCACATGTCATCCGCATCATGTTAATAACATTTAAAATGTTTAAAATTGTTGTTGCATTAAATTGCTAATGCACATGAGGATTTACCGGAATTGTTGTTTGATGTTTCAGGCCTCATTTAAAATGCCTAACTGTGTTTTTTTACTCACATTTCACCTCTTGCCATGTTTAAACAACATTTAATTTTGCTGAGTAGTTTAAATGGGAGAGAACTAAATAATTAAATGTGGTGTTTCGTCAATATGCAACTCGTTGCATATTGAGCTCCACTTAAGTTGTAGTTTTTCTTATGCACTTTGCCATGTGGAACACCCACGATGCGGCTATATCTCCCACGTGTCGGAGCACGACTTAGAGTCATAACCGCATAGTAGGCATGTCGCAAGAGGGGTAATCTTTACACATCCCATGTACTGAACAAGATAGAGATAAAGAGTTGGCTTACAATCGCCACTTCACACAATACATAAATATAACATTACATCATCCAGAATACAATCAAGGTCCGACTACGGAACCAAATAAAGACAACCCCAAATGCATAGATCCCCGATCGCCCCAACAGGCCTCCACTACTGATCGTCTGGAAAGGAAACATAGTAACGTCCTGAATCCTCATCGAACTCCCACTTGAATTCGGTCGCGTCCCTTGGACTGGCATCGTCGGCACCTGCATCTGGTTTTGGAAGTAATCTGTGAGTCACGGGGACTCAGCAATCTCACACCCTCGCGATCAAGACTATTTAAGCTTATGGGTAGGAAAAGGGGGTTAGTGAGGTGGAGCTGCAGCAAGCACTAGCATATATGGTGGCTAACTTAAGAAAATGAGAGGGAGAAGAGAAGCAAAGCACGGTCGGTAAACTATAAGATCAAGAAGTGATCCTAGAACTACTTACGTTCAAGCATAACACCAGACCGTCTTCTTTTCCTGGACTCCGCCGAAAAGAGACCATCACGGCTACAGACGCTGTTGATTCATTTTAATTAAGTTATGTTTCAAGTTCTCTACAACCGGATATTAACAAATTCCCATCTACCCATAACTATGGGCACGGCTTCCGAAAGTTCAAAACCCTGCAGGGGTGTCCCAACTTAGCCCATCACAAGCTCTCACGATCAACGAAGGATATTCCTTCTCCCAGGACGGCCCGATTAGACTCAGAATCCCGGTTACAAGACATTTCGACAATGGTAAAACAAGACCAGCAAAGCCGCCCGAATGTGCCGACAAATCCTGATAGGAGCTGCACATATCTCGTTCTCAGGGCACACTGGATTGTCCAAGATTCCGGTAGGCCAACCTAGAGTTGCCCCTGGTGGCCACCGGCTGCTGACAGGTTGGACCAACACTCAGAGGAGCACTGGCCCAAGGGTTTAAAATAAAGATGACCCTTGAGTCCGCGGAACCCAAGGGAAAAAGGCTTAGGTGGCAAATGGTTAAACCAAGGTTGGGCCTTGCTGGAGGAGTTTTATTCAAGGCGAACTATCAAGGGGTTCCCATTATAACCCAACCGCGTAAGGAACACAAAATCAAGGAACATAACACCGATATGACGGAAACTAGGGCGGCAAGAGTGGAACAAAACACCAGGCATAAGGCCGAGCCTTCCACCCTTTACCAAGTATATAGGTGCATTAAAGTAAACAAGATATAATAATAATGATATCCCAACAATAATCATGTTCCAACAAGGAACAAACTTCATCTCCACCTGCAACTAGCAACGCTATAAGAGGGGCTGAGCAAAGCGGCAACATAGCCAAACAACGGTTTGCTAGGAAAAGGTGCGTTAGAGGCTTGACATGGCAATATGGGGGGCATGATAAAGCATGTGGCAGGTATCGCGGCATAGCAATAGAGCGAGCAACTAGCAAGCCAAGATAGAAGTGATTTCAAGGGTATGGTCATCTTGCCTGCAAAGTTCTTCGAGTTGACGTAAGCTTGATCCTCGTAAGCATACTCAACGGGTTCCTTGATCACGTACTCGTCTCCCAGCTCTACCCAAGGCAAGAACACAAGCAAGGAAACACAATCAACCACGATGCAATGCGCAAGCAACATGATGCAAAACATGGCATGATATGCGGGATGTAATATGCAATGCATATGCGTGCTCCGGAAGGAAAATATTGAACCAGGCCTCGACTTGGAAAACCAAGTGCGTCGCTGGAAAGATGAGTTGATTTCGGTTGAAATCGATATAAAGATCACTGGAATCGGATGCACGGTTTGCAAATGGCAAGCAAAACAATAATGGCACAATCCTGCGATTAACAGCACGATGCCATATAAAATGCAACAAGAAACTAAGCTACTTCACTCTAACATAGCAAAAAAGCACATGGCAGTGATCTACTCAAGATGCTTGACAAAATATGAACACTGAGCTACAGCTAAATGACACAAGAGCAGGTTCAAACAAGCATGGCAAAAGTGCAAAAGATATCAGCATCACGACTTAGTGAAAATACTAACATGCCAGGAATTAACATCAGGAAGCAATGTTTAGAGAAAGATAACAACATGCTACAGGAACATGACATTGCAAAGCAAGGCATGGCATGAATCTACTCAAAGCATATAACAAAAATCCCTTACTGACCATAAGCCAAAAAGGATCAGAAGATATGATGGCACCCATGTAAACATAGCAAGTTTCGTTAACAGATTCAGACTTAGCAGAAAACTGGACATGGCAAAAACAGAGTTATGTAGGCATGTTTGCGAGCTCGATGCACTCAACACAAGGCATTGCATGACAAGCTAAGCATACTACCAGCAAGAATACATGTTCATGAAGCTAACCAAAGCAAGAACAATCTCATAGCATGCATGGATCAACTATAACAACCTTGGCAAAATTGATTAACACGTAAACAATCTGCCAGGAACATTTTATAGCAAAAGTAGAGCAAGATTGAGTCATGCTAGGGCACTCCATAAATGCAAATAGGGACATGGATGGATAGAGCATAACCATATTTCAATATCGTCCTTACTGAACATACTCAAAAGAAGCATGGATCACTCTGTAGCAACATGAATACATGGCTTAAAAATATCAGCAGGGAAATGACAGTGCAATTCTAAGTCCTTGAAATCAGCAACATCACGAGAGCTACTTTGCATGCTTGTGCTAGTCACCACAGCATACACCCCTGTAAAGATGGCATGGCATATCCCAAAACACATGTAGATCTCATGCCCAAAGGAAGCACACAATAATATGGCAAAAATGAAAATGCTCAAGATCTGATAAGAATCAGGAACTAACATTTTATAGCACTCTTGCAACATACATTTGGACATCAAGATGCACTCAAAAAAGCATGGTGCAATGGAACAAAATGAAGAGGACATCCCAATCAACATTTTGATATATTGCACGCGCAAAATGGAGCTACAGATGAGAAGTTATGATACGATGAACATGGCATAAAAATGTAAGGGAAAATGACTTTGGGAAATTTATACCCTCCCAGATCTAGGGTTCTTCGTGGCACGCTCTTCGAGGATCTCCGGAAGGTCGCCGGAGGAGCCGCCAGAGAGGAGGGAGACGACAGGGAGACACGGGCACACCGGGGCGCCGAGATCCGGTCGGATCCCTCACCGGATTTGGCCGGGGAAGAAGAAGACGCGACGGGGCGGCACTGCAGATGAGTGGCAGCACGCATCGGCGAGCGGGGGTGGCAGAGCGCGGCGGCGGAAGGCGAGGCAGCGACGGGCGGTGTCGGGCGCGCACGGGCGGCGATCGCGCGGGGCGCAGGCGGCGGAGGAGCAGGCCCGTGGGGGGCGGTTGCGGGCCTCGGCGGGCCGGTGCGGCGGTGGGTGGCGGCGCGCCACGTGGCACTCACTGGTTGGACGGGCGCGGCGGCGGACGCGTCCGGCCGGGTCCGGACATGTCCGGCGGCGCGAGGAGAGGGGAGCTAGGGTTTTATCCGCAAAAATGGAGGAGGAGGAGACGTTTTTATAGGTAGAGGGAGCTAGGAGAGTCCAACTGGAGTGCGGTTTTCGGCCAGGTGATCGTGATCGAACGGTCGAGAGGATGGAGGGGGTTTGGATGGGTTTTGGGCCACTTTGTAGGGGTGTTGGGCTGCAACACACACGAGGCCTTTATGGTTCCCCGGTTAACCGTTGGAGTATCAAACAAACTCCAACTTGCGCGAAACTTGACAGGCGGTCTACCGGTGGTGTACCAAGGCCGCTTGGCAATTCTCGGTCCATTCTGAGAAGGTTTAACACCCACACACAAAAAGAGGCCAAAAGGTGGCGCCAGAGGACGTAGGAGTGCCGGATCGCAAAACGGACAACGGGGAAAAGCTCGGATGCATGACACGAACACGTATGCAAATGCGATGCACATGATGACATGATATGAAATGCATGACATGGACAAAAAGCAAAACAAAGACAAAACCCAACCACGAGGGAATATCATAACTTAGAGCCAAAAATGGCAAGAGTTGGAATACAAATATGGCAAATTACATCCCGGGTGTTACACCATGCCATGCCTCATTAAACCGGACATGCATCATACTTGGTTGTGCATCATGCCATGATTATGTGATGGTCATTTACCATGTTGTTTTCTTCTTTATGGTGTTTCTTCTTCGGGTTAGTTCCAATAACGTCGCGTTTGTGAGGATTCGTTCGACTTCGTCTGCTTGTCTTCTTCATGGACTCGTTCTTCTTGCTTGCGGGATCTCAGGCAAGATGACCATACCCTCGAAATCACTTCTATCTTTGCTTGCTAGTTGTTCGATCTATTGCTATGCCGCGTTACCAACCACTTGCTATATCATGCCTCCCATATTGCCATGTCAAGCCTCCAACCCACCTTTCCTAGCAAACCGTTGTTTGGCTAAGTTACCGCTTCTGCTCAGCCCCTCTTATGGTGTTGCTAGTTGCAGGTGAAGTTGAAGTTTGTTCCTTGTTGGAACATGGATATGTTTTGGATATCACAATATATATTATATAATTTAATGCATCTATATACTTGGTAAAGGGTGGAAGGCTCGGCCTTATGCCTGGTGTTTTGTTCCACTCTTGCCACCCTAGTTTTCGTCATACCGGTGTTATGTTCCTTGATTTTGCGTTCCTTACACGGTTGGGTGTTATGGGAACCTCTTGACAGTTTGCTTTGAATAAAACTCCTCCAGCAAGGCCCAACCTTGGTTTTACATTTGCCTAACAACCTAAGCCTTTTTCCCATGGGTTTCTGGATCCCGAGGGTCATCTTTATTTTAACTCCCCGGGCCAGTGCTCATCTGAGTGTTGGTCCAAACTAGAGCCCCTTGTAGCGCCACCTCGGGGGAAACTTGAGGGTTGGTTTTAGTCGTACGGATTGCTCATCCAGTGTGCCCTGAGAACGAGATATGTGCAGCTCCTATCAGGATTTGTCGGCACATTCGGGCGGCTTTGCTGGTCTTGTTTCACCATTGTCGAAATGTCTTGTAATCGGCATTCCGAGATTGATTGGGTCTTTCCGGGAGGAAGAATATCCTTCATTGATCGTGAGAGCTTGTGATGGGCCAAGTTGGGACACCCCTGCAGGGTTTGAACTTCCGAAAGCTGTCGTGGAATTGTCACGGCAGATGTCCTAGAGCAAGGACTTAGTCGTAGGGCCATCGCACTAGGAAGCTTTAAAGGGGTTAATCAGGACAAGGGACACGAGAGAGTTTTTATACTAGTTTGGCCCCTTACGATGAAGGTAAAAGCCTACGTCTAGTTGGGTTTGGTATTTCTAGGGTTTCGATCTCCAAGAGGCTCAACTCGCCGGCTTGGTTATCGATTTGTTGTTTCTTGCCCTAAGCCGCCACCAGGTCGTCCCCTTATATACATGGGTTGACGCCTGGTGGCCTACAGAGTCCCGGCCGGCTCATAATCGTATCCGGCTCGGTGACTTCCTTTACATGCCTTTCTTTACAAGTCTTTCCTTACATATGGCGGTTCATAATTTCAGGCCTTAAACCACCATCGGGCCTTTGGGCCTTCTATAAGACTTAATAAACTACAATCTTGAATGTTTGCTGGGCTTCTTGCGTAACCCGCCATTGGGGCTGACCCGGCCCCTCCTGGGCGGGTCTCAACTGATAGTAATATCCCCAACATTAGGCCCCAGGTTGACTTTGAACTTTGTTCTTTGTCAATCTTCCATACTTAGCAAAAAATCCATCTTATCTTTACTGAAATTTCCTTGTAACCCGCCGTGACGTCATCTCTTGAAAACGCAAAAAACTTTCATGACGTCATCTTCCAACGGATCTTTTATCTTTAATGTTTCCCGAGAATAGAGGCGCCTATATAGCTGGATAACAATTATTCGGTTCTCCCTTGATTTTTGCGCCCATTTTTTCACATCTTTCCTTATAAATAGGCTCGCCCCGGCCTTCCTCATTCTTCTCTCTCTATGTCTTATTCCTCTCGCGTCCCTGTCATTGCTCGAGATTCACCGCCGCCGCGCCTCATCTCTGTCGTCGACTCTGGCCGCTGCATCGACCTGAACCGATCCAGAGAACCCGCGGCGACCTCTGCAGTGGACCTGCAACCGTAAGTTTCCTTTCCTTCGTGTCTAAAATCTTCATTAGGGTTTCCAAGCTCCTGCGTGTTCTTCGTAGTTCATCATAGCTTCTTCATAGTTCTTCCACTGCCTCCTCTTTTTGATCCAAAAGTGATGTATGTTTATGTAGTAGTTGTTTGGTGCCTTCTTTTGATACTAGCAGACTCCTTTTTCTGGTACAAGAACCATATTTAGATCTAATGAACTCATCTGGGCTGTATTTTTAGGTCCAATTTTTTTTCATTTTGAACATCCATTTGATCTGAAATAATATCAAGCATTTTGGGAAACTTGTTTGTCCCAACACTTAGCTGAATCCACTTTCTGAAAGAATCTGTAGCCATGGCAGCTTACCACACCGACTTCCTTTTCCTTATATGCCATTAGCCCTTAGTTAAGCCGTCATTAGTTTTTTTGCATATTCATCCTTTAAGTATTAACCTCACCGTAAAACTGAACCAACATGTTGCTTTTCTTTTCAGTTCCTTGCACATCATGCCGTCAAAGACACCAACCATCTGTAACTGGGTCCCCTCAACCATAACTGAGGAACATTTAAAATAGTTCTTCACCATAGGATTTCTGCCATCAAAAGCTGTCATGTCTTATCGTGCCCCTGACTCGGGAGAAGAACGGCCCAATCCGAGAGATGGTGAGGTGATCGTTTTTACTGACCACTTGAACCGTGGCTTCTTACCGCCCGGCTCAAAGTTCTTCAGAGAGGTCCTCCATTTTTTCAAACTCCACCCTCAAGATATCGGGACCAACTCCATATCTAACATCTGTAACTTCCAAGTGCTCTGTGAGGTATATCTTCAACAAGAGCCGACCGTGGAATTGTTCAGAGAATACTTTTATCTGAACCGGCAGAATGAGTGCACCAACGGCCTTAGTTTAGAACTTGGAGGTATATCAATCCAGCGCCGGCAGGGTGCCGTCTTTCCCCTTATTGTCTTACCAAGCCACCCAAAGGACTGGAACCAGACTTGGTTCTACTGCCAGGACACTTCACCAGCAAACGAGAAGCCCCTGCCGGGTTATCGCCCCGATCGCCTTGACTCCAAGTTTGCGCTTCCTGATAAGCTGACTGCCGCTGAACATAAGAGGCTGCTTCCATCCATCAAAAGGATCAACACTCTGTTGGGGAACGGGTTAACTGGAGTTGGTCTGACCCGCTGCTGGATCTCATGGCGGGTCATCCCATTGAGCCGTCGGTCAAAGCTGATGTATGAGTATGGTGGAGGCCCGGATGACTCCCTTCGTCACAGCCCTGTTCAATTGACAGAGGAAGATATTGTCTCAATGTCAACTCTTCTAATGAACGGGAAATATGAAGATTGTTGTGTCGTCGGGTTAAACCCCTTCTGTCTGCTTAACCCGGTTCCAGAAGTAAGGATGTCATTATTTATCTTTTTTGTATTTCTCCAGCCATATTGTTTTAACACTTACCTGACTCTTTACCTTCTTTTTACCTGTCTGCAGGCCAATTCCGACTTCTGGAAAGTTAAGTATGACCACGAGGTGGCGAAGAAAGCGAAAGCCGCTGCCATAAACACCAAGAAAATGACCCGGAGGTCAAAAAAGAAGAAAAAGAGTACTGCTGAAGACCTGATGAAGCTTGATGATACATCTGACTCGGAGGTAGCCCTTGATTGCCATGGCCAATTTTTTAACAATCTTATTGACACTGATCATTACCAGGATGACACTGGGGCCAGTCAGGCCGGGGAAGCAGAGGTAACTATCATTTCCTCCGACCCAGAGCCCTTACCAAGACACAAAGTTCGACGAGCGATCCGTAAAGTAAGGTTTTCTAACCCTTTAGCTCACTTGGATCCCAACTTTCATTTGAAAAAGCAGCAACATGAAAGTCGTCGTCTAGCTGGGATTAAAGACGAACCGGCTGTCGTTCTTGAACAAACTCCTCGGAAACGTTCGAATGAGGTTTACTTATTTATGTCTTTAACTCTGTTTAATGTATCCTTCTCCTTGTATTTCTTTTAACTCTGTTTCATCTTTTCAGGAGGTGTCTCGCTCTTCTGGCGACTCATCGCAGACGCAATTCCCGGCTTTCAAGACTGCTCCCGGGTAATCCGAAACCCTCCTTTCTTTCGGGTTGTTCAATTGTATCTTTATACTGACAATCCTGCAACCTTTTTTTTCTTAGTGGCCAAGCTAAATCTAAGAAAGCAAAGGCAGCTAAGCCGGCGGAAGACCCGCCGACGCTGGCATCTGACCCGGCTAGGCCTTCTTCTCCGTTAACTGACGCTCCAGAAGACCCGCTTGTTGACACCGAAGAAAATCCTCCTGAGCCGTTATTTGACGAAAACACTGTGAATCCTTCCACAACCGGACCATCAAGCTCAGCCAACCCGCCGTCTCCATCTACACAAGATGTTCAAATTACTGGGAGCCGCTTTATTGAACCGGGGAACCCAACCATGCTGGCACGGTGTACAGCCAAACAAGAGGCGTTGGAGAGGCAGAAAGTTTGCTTTGACGTTGCCAACTCTGACCGTCTCAATGCTAATGATATTTTATCCGGCTATCTTAACCATGTACACTCCAGCCGCGACTCTGAGATTGAAATGGTTAAACAAATGCAGTTGAAATACGAGGTATGTTTTTCCGGCTTATCTGTATTCCTTCTGCCCCAAGTCTTCAGATTATGAGAGAACCGGAATGACCTGTAGACTTTAAAATATAGGCCGAGACCTTTACCTTTGAAACTTGTCTTGACTTTAATAGATCAAAGCTTCACCTGTAGTCCCCAAGGGCCGGTTCATTTTGATAATAAATGAACCGGTACTTTAAATTGTTTGGTACCTTTGAGAAACTTGCTGAACTGCATACATTAGCCCCCAAGTGCCAAGTGCTGTTATTTTGTAAGGTACTTGGGACTTAAATATGTTTGTAGAGTCGTAGAAATTTGATTTGGCATACATTAGCCCCCAAGTGTCAAATGGTTTTTTATAAAGTACTTGAGACTTGAATCTTGATTTTTGAATTTGAAATCAAATCTTGACTCATCTGAATGTTTTTGCAGAATGCCTTATCTGAATTGAACTCTCAATTGACTGACGCAAAGACCCAGCTAGTGAGTCAGGAGACAGAAATCAAATCCGCTAACTCCAAACTACAAATAAGTCTCTCTGCAACGGAAAATTTAAAGAGCAACTTTGCTGCCAAGAAGAAAACTTGGGAAGAGGAAAAAAACGCTTCTGACCCAATGTGCTGAGATGGCCGAAACAGCTCTGAAAGAGATTTCAACTGAGTTGAATGGGTTAAAGGGCCGGGTGTCTCAAATGGTAGCTACTATCTTTGGTAAGTTGTCTGACTTTAATTTTTGTGTGCTTTTTGCCGATCCGGAGCATAATCCGCTAACTGACTTTGCGTGTAAAATTTATGCAGGTCCTCGAAGCAAAAATCTAAGCCAAGACCCGTTGATTAAACTGAAGGCAGTATATACTTTGGTTGAACAACTGTATACTGGCGCACAGCAGGCTCTGGTCGCCATCTCTCCTGCTAATGAAGGACCTAACCGGCTCAGTGATGTCCTGGAGAAACTGTCCATCCTTCCTGCCAGGTTTCAAGAAGTAAAACGCTCCTGCACGTGAGCCAGAGCTTTGACTGCCCTGAGCCGCTCCAAGGCTTCGGTGCCAGACCTAGACCCGGCGGACGTGGCCAGAGGCTATCCCACCGTGAAGGAAGACGGATCTCCTTTTGATCAGGATGACTTCATGGCTTACATGCGCGGAGTCCGGCCTCAGGCAACTACCCTTGGAGATGATACCAATGTTGATAAATACCAGCCGGGTTTTGATAGTGAGAATAAGAAGATGGCCACTCCCTCATACAAGGTAAGAAATTTGATCCCACCAGTGAGAGAAGACACATTTGCCCCAGAAGTTGACTTGGTTGGCCTGATCGATGACGAAGCCGAATTTGTCGCCGTGAATGGTTTTGATTGGTCAAAACCCAACTTCCAGCCAACAGAAGGTGGTGAACCGGCAAGGGAGGAAAAATGATCATCTTCATGGGCTTATTGATGGAGTCCTGGATTAGGGGGTCTCCGGACAGCCGGACTATATCCTTTGTCCGGACTGTTGGACTATGAAGATACGAGATTGAAGACTTCGTCCCGTGTCCGGATGGGACTCTACTTGGCGTGGAAGGCAAGCTAGGCAATACAGATATGTATATCTCCTCCTTTGTAACCGACCTTGTGTAACCCTAGCCCCTTCCGGTGTCTATATAAACCGGAGGGTTTTAGTCCGTAGGACAACATACAATCATACCATAGGCTAGCTATTAGGGTTTAGCCTCTCCGATCTCGTGGTAGATCAACTCTTGTACTACTCATATTATCAAGAATAAATCAAGCAGGACGTAGGGTTTTACCTCCATCAAGAGGGCCCGAACCTGGGTAAAACATCGTGTCCCCTGCCTCCTATTACCATCCGCCTTAGACGCACAGTTCGGGACCCCCTACCCGAGATCCGCCGGTTTTGACACGGATATTGGTCCTTTCATTGAGAGTTCCTCTGTGTCGTCATCATTAGGCTTGATGGCTCCTTCAATCATCGATAGTGATGCAGTTCAAGGTGAGACTTTTCTCCCAGACAGATCTTTGTGTTCAGCGGCTTCGCACTGCGGGCCAACTCGCTTGGCCATCTGGAGCAGATCGAGAGTTACGCCCCTGGCCACCAGGTCAGGTTTGGAAGCTTAAACTACACGGCCGATATCCGCGGAGACTTGATCTTCGACGGATTCAAGCCCCTTCCTAGTGCACCACGTGGTCACAATGAGCATGATTTAGCTCTGCCATCGGACAGTGTTCAGGAGATCATGCCGCAACCGCTCCGACCCTCAATTCGGAGCCAGTTGCACCATCCATGGACGGGTGGATAGACCCTACCACAGAGGCCGCACTCTCATCGGCGATCGAGCCGAGTATCGACCTTACCCTTCACGGGAGCCGTGACGCCGAACTACCGGATTTTTCCCCGGCCACGGACTCTGAACCGCCTGCGCCCGTACCTATCGGATCCGACTGGGCGCCAATCATGGAGTTTACCTCCACGGATATTTTTCAGCACTCGCCCTTCGGCGACATACTGAACTCATTAAGGTCTCTCTCCTTATCAGGAGAGTCCTGGCCGAACTATGTCTGGCAGGATTGGGATGCGGATGACGAAGAAATTTGCCGCCCACCCACCACCCACTTAGTAGCCACTATCGACGATTTGACCGACATGCTCGACTTCGACTCCGAAGACATCAACGGCATGGACAACGATGCAGGAGGCGAACAAGAACCACTGCCCACAGGGCACTGGACAGCCACCTCGGCATATGACATATATATGGTGGACACACCCAAAGAAGGCAATGGCGACGGAACAGCGGAGGATGACCCCTCCAAGAAGCAACCCAAGCGCCGATGTCAGCGGCGCCGCTCTAAGTCTCGCCAAAGCAAAAGCGGTGACATCGACACAGGAGATAATAGCACTTCGGACAGTGCCGAAGACGACAACAATCCCCTCCACCAAGATTTAGGGCAGGAGGATTGTCGGGTGGTTGGTGCGACATATGCCAATGGGTGGCTTATCATTGTGGGAGCCAATAAAACATCGCCGGTGCCTAGAAACGGGATAAGGCGAAGACATGCACGCCGGCGGATCTTACCCAGCTTCAGGGCTCTCATGGAGATAACACCCCTACTGCTTCTCTACGAGGTCTCGGCATGGTCACTAGATCAACAAGTAGCTACAAGAGGCTCCTTGAGCTGTTCGGTGAAAGGATGAAGAAGGGCAAGGCTAGCCCGCCTCTCCTCTCGATGTGGTGTCTAAAACTACTGAAAAAGATCCCCCTGCATGGGTGCCCTGGGGGGTTTATATAGGCCTACCCCCCAGGGGTACAATGGTAATCCGGCTGGGCGTGGGCCCCAGCCGTCTGTGTCTACACTCGCCGGCTTCTCCGCCGACCGATGGGGCCCGCCGACTGGTGGACCCTGCCGGCTACCGGCCTTCTGGTCGATAGGCCGGTCCCACCGCTTGAGGATCTTGTCGGAGGCTTGTTACTGTGGCCTCGCCTTTGGTGACGAGGGCTTTGTCGTGGTAAGCATGGCTACAGTGCTGTCGCCGGGAGGCTTATCACTGTAGCCTTACCTCGTCTTATCTCCTTAATGAGGCGCCGCCTTCGAAGGAGTGAACTAGCCGGCTATTGGGAGTGGGCCATACCCCAGGCCGACTGGGGGAGGCCTGGCCGCCTTTAGGCGTCTCCCTGACGGAGGGGGCCCGCCACCCATGGGTCGTACTGACGGGTGATGGCCGCCGTGGGTGATATCATGGTCAACATGGCAACAGTGCCACGTCGGACGGGTGATGGCCGCCCCGTACGGCGCACTGTGGTCATGCGCGTTCCGGGATTCGGGGGTGGCAGGCTTCACTGTAGCCATGCCCCGTGTCATCACCGTTATGTGGGTGCAGACTCTAAGGGCACGATCTTGGCCACCTACTGGAGGGGGGCCGGCTTCTTGGAGTCGGCCTTCTCACGGCCGGCTTCTTGGAGCTGGCCCTCTCATGGTTTTCTTTACGAGGTTTTTAGGGCCAGGCCACCTTCGTGAAGCCGACCGGAGAGGTAGCCAGCTGGGGGAAGGCGGCCCCACGTCTTGGATGCTTGAAGGCTCGATCGGCCTATAATTTTTCTGAAGAGCCAGGGGGAGCCGGCTAGGCTACCCATGGTCATTTACTCCGACAGTAGTCCCCGAAACTGGTTGGGCTCCGAGGTAGAAAAAAGACGAGAAGCTCTATCAGCTTCCTATCTTGAGGAGCCGGAAACTGGGAGCCGACTTTGATCAGGTGCACCGTCTTCTGGAGGTTTCCAAGCTTGAAAGCGGGAACCAGGCGGCGCGTGAGTCAGGCTGCGAGCTGACCGCTCGTCGCCTGCGCGCCATGTGGCACCCTACGACTGGGAGGGCCTGCCAGCCCACGCGCGCGACAGGACACCGCCACAGTCCGGGGCCCGCCAACCACCGGGCCTCGGTCCACGCACGGATCTTCTGCGGCCCGGATGGAATGCACGCCACCCAGTGGCGGTTACCGCTCATCGTGAAGGCGCAATAATCGCGGGGCGTGGGGGAGTGGGCGCAGTTAATCCCACGTCCCCCATGCCTTGCCTCCTCGGCTTCGCCGCACGAGGCTATAAGTAGGGGAGAGGAGGGGAGCGGCAGACGCTCGCACGCTCGCCCTCGCTCTGCCCCTTCCTTCTTCCTCTTTCTCCTCTCCATCGCCATAGCTACCCGCCACCGCTCGGCTTTCCCGCCAATCTTCTTGGCTCGCCATTGCTCAGCCACAACAGGGTCACGCGCTCCCCGCGGCCGCGCCTTTCTCGTCGCCGTGCCGTCCTCATGGCGCTATCGAGCTCCTGGGATGACTCCAACGTCCATGAAGACCACGTCGAGTTCCTCCGCCAGACGCGGCGGCTGCCTAGTGCGAATTACATGCGGGTCCGTCTCGCGCTGGAGACGGAGATCTCACCGGCGCCGGAGGAGGGCGAGCAGGTAATCTTCCGCTCGCACTGCCTGTCCGGCTTCGGCCTGCCGGCGAGTGGGTTCTTCCGCTCCTTCCTCGAGTTTTATTATCTCTAGTCGCATCACCTCACTCCAAATGCGGTGATGCTGCTGTCGGCCTTCGTCGCCCTATGCCAGGGTTTTCTTGGCGTCCTCCCCACACTCGAACTCTGGGGGGAATTCTTCCAGTGCAAGCTTGGCACCGTCGTCGCGGGCGTGCCCGCCCCATGCGGTGCCTTCATCGCCATGCGGAGGACAAGCGACAACAATCCGTTTCCGCCCATCCCGCTAATCCAGCCGGTGAAGTTCTAGCAAAAATCTTACTTCTACGTGAAGAACGTCGCTCCACAAGGCGACATCGTCAATCTACCAGCTTACATAGCCGGCCCGCCGGCTGGGGGGCAGCCCTCATGGTCCTACCGGGCCAGGTCGCTGTCTCAGGGTGGGGCCGCCGCCATTGCACGTCTCCAGGTGATGATCCAGTCGGAGGGCCTAACCGGGGCCGACCTGGTGCCCGTCTTCGTGGAGCGCCGGGTGCTCCCGGTCCAGGGCCGACCTCACATGATCTGCCAGATGAGCGGCCGCTTCGACCCGTGCCGGCTAAGCACCAAGGAGATGCCTCATGCCAAGGTGTCTTACATGGTAAACTATATTTCCAACTGCAAGCTCACCGAGGAGTGCTAGTACGGCAAGGAGCCGTACTCTCGCGCCAATCCTCCGCCTACGGTAAGTTTCTCTTCTTTTCTTCTTTCCCTGTTGTCGGGTTCGCGATGGCCGACTCCTGACCAGTCGGCTTGTTTTCAGCAGAACCCCATGCTTCCGCCGGCAACTAGGGCTGCAGGGGTGGAACGCCAGTTCCTCCTCGACCGCGCGGTGGATGATGTTGACAACCCGGACCTGGGGGCGGCCACCATGGGAGACGACGTCGTAGGGGGAGGTGGCGAGGTAGGCAGCTCTAGGCTCGGGGCCGCCTTCAAGGACTGGACGGATGATGATGAGGTCGAAGTCATTCCGCGCCGCCGACCGGCACCCGATCATCAAGGCGCGGGCCCATCTGCCGTGTCGGCTGCTCATGGTGGCGCGCAGAAACGCCGGGCCACGTCGACCCACTTCGGCAGTCGGCCAAAGAATCCCAAGAGTACCGCAGTGGCAACCAAGCAGAACGAAGCAGCCGCGAAGCCAGCCCGCTTCCGCAAGGTGGTGAAGCAGCCACAGGCGGTTTTAGTGTAAGTGTCATTTTTCTTACGCCTTTCTTTTTCTTCTTCGGTTGATATTCTTGTAAGCCCTCTTCTTGACTTATCAAATAGGGCCCCGCTTTCTCTCGGGCAGGCCTCTGCTGCCTCCATAGTCGGAGCCGCGGGAGGGTCTTCAAGCTCCCGTCGTGTGGATCCCCGTGCCGATCTCCTAGAGGCGACAGAGCGAAACACGCGGGAGGCGCGGGAGGAGCGGGAGGCGGAGGAGAGGAGGGCGGTTCGGGAGGTCAGGAAGAAGTCGGCGGAGGCGCGAGCCAACACCGCTGCCAAGGCCCAGGCGGAGGCCGCGACCGCGGAGAGGGAGGCGGAGGCCCTGCAAAACCAGCCTCCACAGCTTGTCACCCCCCTTCGCGCCGGGGCTCCCGACATCCCAGTGCCCTCGACGGAGGAGGCCGGCCGTGGCCGGCCGGCGATGGAGAAGGAGGTGGAACCAATGCCGCCGACTGGAAAGGGCCAAGGTGGCCGGCCTGACGTGCCGGCCGTGCAGCCGGCTGGAGGTGAGCCGACTGTGGGGGCTGACCTTGTGGTCTTGTCGCCGTCTCGTCGGTGCGTGGGGAAAGCGGCTTGAGCGCCGGAGCCGCAAAAAGCTGCGGGCGCCAGCTCGTCGGCCCAGGACCCGGAGGCGGTCGGCGACAGCTCGTCCGGGTGGACGCCGGGCGGTGGGACGACCGTGCTGAACGTGGCGGCGCAGGACATCGGGAGCCAGCTTCAGGCCCAGGCCAGCAACCAGGACGTCGGCTCAAGAGTTTCTCGCGACTCGAACAGTTATTCGGGTGAGTCCTCCCGTCTTTTGTTGATTGCTCCTGATTTCTTCCGTGGGGGCGCGTCAGCGCACCCACTCGGTGTAGTCCCCAAGTTCCGAGTCGGCTGCTGAGCAGGCGGCTTGGAACTTCTTAGTAGACTTTGATTGTCGTCTTGTTCTTACTCGCATCTCTTGTCTTATCTGCAGGAGTACCACAACCTCCGCGCAGCTGCTTTCAACTCCCAGGCCCAGGAGTTGGACCAGAAGGCCGCTGACCTGACCGAGAGCCGGAGTAAGTGCTTCATCTTTTATCTCAAGTGGGGGCGCGTCAGCGCACCCACTGGGTGTAGTCCCCGAGATTCGGGCCAACTGCTGAGCAGTCGGGTCGGATATTTTCCTGACGACTTCTTTCTTCATATCTGCAGGGGCCAATGCTGACTTGAGGGACCAGCTAAGCAAAGCCTAGTCCGCCCTTCGCGCCAAGGAGGCCGAGTGCGCCGCCCTGGCTCAGGAGCGCGATCGCCTGGCCACGAAACTGGCCGACCAGGAGGAGAGCCACAAGGCGTCCCTGACGGCGGCGCAGGACAGCGAGGCTGCCCTCAAAGCCGAATATGAAACCGAGGCGGCGAACTGGGCCATGGCAAGGCAGGTGCTGAGTCAAGGCTACAGCCGGGTGGAAGACTTAATCGATGGTAGGCCGCCTTCTTCTTTGTTTCTTTGCCTGCCTCCTGCCATCTGGTTCGTCTTTTGATTTTGTGCTACTGCTTTCTTCTTTGTGCAGATTACTTTCCCGGTTACTCTGCTGCCGCTACCCAAGCCATCGAGGCCTATCGCGACGCGCGACAGCAGGCAGGGGCCGAGATCACACCGGGTGCCAGCCGGTCACTTGAGGCGCAGCTTCTGGTGCTTCAAACCCGCCTGCAGCCGGCCCACCGCATGCTCCGCCGTCTTTAGCGCGCCGGGGCGCAAGTGCTAGCCACCCTCTGGCCCGGCAAGGCGGTTCCGCGCACCCAAAGTCGGACTGCCGACTGGCTGGAGGTCGCAGTCGGCCGCTTCGAGGCTTGGAGGGCGTCGGTGGCCCGGTCCGGCGCTGGGCGGGCGCTGGAATTCGTCCGAGCTTGGTATCCTGGGCTAAACTTGGACCAGCTGAGCACCTCGCGGCATGATGCCGACGAGGAGCTAGAGGCGGTGCGGCCGGCTATCGTCTAGCGCGCCTCGGCGATCGCCGAGTACACCGACACCAGCGCCTTTTCCCCTAAGGTGGATGATGTCGGCGTTGCTCAGCCGGAGGAGCGGGGTTTGGGAAGAAATCGGAAGAAGGTGAGGACTTGGCGGAGGAGATTGCTTCCAGCGATGAGGGCGAAGGGGAAGAGGGAGAGGATGGTGAAGGCGTTGTGCCAGACAGCGAAGCGACCAGCCCGCCTCAGCCTGATCGTGCCTCCAGCGACGAGGCGCGTGCAAGCGCGCCGCCTGCAAGAGGTGATGATCATGCCGAGATTCGCCAGCCGGTCACTCCTCCAGCCGACACTGCTGTCTCCACCAACCTGACCAACTCGCCCGTCGTTCCATTGGCCTGATCCGCCATCCTTGCTTTCCTGCTTGTTACTCTTTTGAACAACTTTTATTAAATTTGTGTAGTTCCACCCACTGGGGTGTATTCAAACTATGTTGAATGCTGGCATTTTGAAGGTCTTTTGTGTAAATATAATTATGCATGTGTTTGGCTTCCGTTCATGTTTGCTTTTCATCCTTTTGGCTTTTTCCTTTGCCGGCTTCCCTTGGCCACCGCCTTCCTAGCCGGACAGCTGCTCTGCAGTCTGTGGCTGGAGAAGGACTTGGTCGTTTTGGGAAGACAAGTACTCGAGCTTTCTTAGATTGCAGCAAGGAGAACGGGAAACCGGCCAACCGGCTGCTCTGGTAGCCGGTTGGCGGGGCGGGAGGCCGACTCGCGTTATATAAGTTCGTTAGTCCTTAGCTGTTTTTCGTGTGGGCATCCTTTCCTGCCCTTGGCTCTTGCCAGTCGGACAGTCGATTCTTTGAGCTGCGACTTTTGACAAGAGGGGGCTTGGGTGCCGGCACACTACTTGTCTAACTGCAGGCAGAACTTTAGATATAACTCGAGGCGGCGAGTCCCCGGGCCGACTGGTCGAACCCGGTGCCGGACGAAAAAGAAAATGTAGTAACATAATCATATGCGTGATACTCATCATTCATAGATAAAAGAGGGTAGTCCCCGAGTGCTCCTCGGGGGACCCTTTTTCTCGTACTTAGTACAAAAGGTAGCATGCTACATACTGCTTTTTAACTGTAAAATCTTCGGAGCAGATTGGCGTTCCATGGTCGTTCCGACTCCTTGCCGGAATCATCTCTCTTGCGTGTCTTCGGCTTCTGCGCGTCGATTAAGTAGTAGGAGTCATTGCCTAAAGCTCTGCTGATGACGAAGGGGCCCTCCCAAGGGGCCGAGAGCTTGTGCTGGCCAGCTATTCGCTGGATCAGCCGGAGCACAAGATCGCCCTCTTGGAAGGATCTTGGCTTGACCTTCCGGCTATGGTAGAGGCGCAGACCTTGTTGATAGATGGCTAACCGGCTGAGGGCTAACACCCGGCCTTCTTCTAGCAGGTCGACGCCGTCTTCTCATGCTTCCTTGGCCTCCGCCTCCGTGTACATGGTGACCCGAGGTGAGTCGAACTCGATGTCAGTTGGGATGACAGCCTCGGCACCATATACAAGGAAGAAAGGGGTGAAGCCGGTTGACTTGTTTGGGGTAGTGCGCAAACTCTAGAGGACGGCCGGCAGCTCGTCGAGCCAACAGCCGGCCGAATGCTCCAGTGGCATGACCAGTCAGGGCTTGATGCCGGAGAGGATGCGGCCGTTTGCTCGCTCGACCTGGCCGTTTGACTGGGGGTGGGCAACGGACGCTAGGTCCAGCCGGATGCCTTGTGTTGCGCAGAAGCATGCCAGTGCTCCCTTGGCAAATTTATGCCATTGTCGGTGATGATGCTATGCGGCACACCGTACCGGGTTGTAATATCTGCGATGAATGTCACGGCAGTCGGCCCATTCAGCTTCTTGATCGGCTTTGCTTCAATCCACTTGGTAAATTTGTCCACAGCGACGAGCAGATGTGTCATGCCGCTGCGTGCCGTCTTGAATGGGCCCACCATGTCCAGCCCCCAGACAGCAAAAGGCCAGGTGAGGGGGATGGTCTTGAGTGCAGAAGCCGGCAGGTGTTGCTTGGAACTGAAAACTTGGCACCGTTTGAAGTGTTTGACTAGCTCCTTAGCGTCATCCAAAGCAGTCGGCCAGAAGAATCCATGGCGGAAAGCTTTGGCGACGAGTGATCTTGAGGCCGCGTGGTGGCCGCATTCACCTTGGTGTCCTTCTCTGGCTCGACGCAGCGCTGGAAGACTCCAATGACGCTACGCCTAACAAGCTCTCGGTTTACTATTGTGTATGCTCCGGCTCGGTGTTGGACTTGTCTTGTCGAGATCTCATCAGTTGGCAACTCTCTGTTTACTAAGAAGTTGAGGATGGGCTGGGCCCATGATGGAGCTGCAACTTCTTCTACTGTCAAAACTGCTACTGTGACCAGGGCGGGTGGGCTGGGTGGTGAAGAGTTGGAGTCGGCTACCGCCTGTTGTGTCGATGCAGTCCCCGGGCCGGCTGCAGTAGCCCCCGGGCCGAGTTCCGAAGTTCCCGGGCCGGGTGCGACTATGGCAGTCCCCGGGCCGCCTGTCGAAGTCCCCGAGCCGCCTGCTTGGTTCCCCTAGTCGGACCTGACCGCATCGGGGTCAAGCGGCACGAAGATGGAATCAGATTCTGGAGACGGCTTTATAGACGGCTTGAGGAGGCGGTGGAGAGAAACACCAGCTGGTATAGCTTGCCAGGTGGAGCCTATTCGTGCTAGGGCATCTTCTCGCACGTTGTCGGCCCGTGGTACATGAAGGAATTCGCATCCATCAAAATATCCACTCATTTGCTGAACGAGGAAGCGGTAGCTCGCCATGTTTGCGTCTTTGGCGTCCCAGTCGCCAGATGACTGCTGGACCACCAAATCCGAGTCGCCATAGCACAGGATCCGGCGGATGCCGAGCTCTTTGGCTAGCCGGAGCCCGTGTATGAGCGCCTCGTACTCGGCCACATTGTTGGAGGTGGCAAAATGAATTTGCAATGTGTACTTGAGCTTGTCGCCCTTGGGAGAGGTGAGTATGATGCCAGCTCCCAAGCTGGTGTGTATCTTGGACCCATCGAAGTGCATCCGCCAATGAGTGGAGTCGGGGGCCGGTGGCAGGTACTGGGTTTCGGCCCAGTCGACAAGGAAGTCGGCCAGTGCTTGGGACTTAATGGCGGTGCGGGGCTGGTAGAAGAGCATGTAGGGAGCTAGCTCAATGGCCCATTTTGCCACTCGGCCGGATGCGTCCCGGCTGCCTATGATCTCGGTGAGCGGGGCAGTACATACAACCGTGATTGGGTGCTCTTGAAAGTAAGGGTTGAGCTTCTTGGCGGTGAAGTACACACCGTAGCACATCTTCTCGTAGTGTGGGTAGTTCTGCTTCGAGGTGGATAATACTTGACTTAAATAATAAACTGGCCTCTGGACTAGCTGAGCTCGGCCTTCTTCTGGGTGCTGGACCACGATAACTGTGCTCACCACCCGGCTAGTGGCGGCAATGTAAAGGAGCATGGGCTCTTTCTTAGTCGGTGCCGCCAAGATAGGCGGTGTGGTCAGCATCTTCTTTAGCTCGTGGAAAGCTTGGTCTGCTTGGTCGTTCCACTCGAAGTGAGTGGACTTCTTCATGAGTCGGTAGAGGGGGAGAGCTTTCTCTCCGAGCCGGCTGATGAAGCGGTTCAGGGAAGCCAAGCATCCGGTGAACTTCTGGACGTCTCGTAGCTTGGTGGTAATCTCCATTCTCTCTATGGCCTTAATCTTCACTGAGGTAAAACCCTACGTCCTGCTCGATTTATTCTTGATGATATGGGTATTACAAGAGTTGATCTACCACGAGATCGTAGAGGCTAAAACCCTAGAGGCTAGCCTATGGTATGATTGCATGTATATGATCTATCGACTAGCCTGGTCTCGGTTTATATAATGCACCAGAGGCCTAGGATAACAAGAGTCCTAGCCGAATACGCCGGTGGGGAGGAGTCCTTGTCTTGATCACCAAGTCTTGTGGAATCTTCCTTGTATGCGGCAACTTTCCGAATTGTCCCATGAGTATACAGCCATGGGGGTCCTCGGCCCAATCTAATTGATCGGGAGATGGCATGGTGAGTAGCCCCTAGTCCAGGACACCTTCACTAGCCCCTTCCGGTGTCTATATAAACCGGAGGGTTTTAGTTTGTAGGACAACATACAATCATACCATAGGCTAGCTTCTAGGGTTTAGCCTCTCCGATCTCGTGGTAGATCAACTCTTGTACTACTCATATTATGAAGAATAAATCAAGTAGGACGTAGGGTTTTACCTCCATCAAGAGGGCCCGAACCTGGGTAAAACATCGTGTCCCCTGCCTCCTATTACCATCTGCCTTAGACGCACAGTTCGGGACCCCCTACCCGAGATCCGCCGGTTTTGACACTGACACTTATAAAGCCTTGTAATAACTTAGTTGTGAAAATAATGTATGCTTTGCTTATGTCATCGCGCATAAAACACTTTTTATGTGAGTCTGTTTCTTGATGCCAATGTATGCATCGTATTTAATGTTTGTTTCTGCAATGTTTGAACTCTGTTCCTGTAAATACAAAGAAAATACTGGCTTGGTGGCTTAGAACCAACCGGGTTAAAACACCCAATGTATAGCCAATACGTTTATCACAGTAAGAACCAAAGATAGATATAAATAAAGGACAAGGGCTAACTCTTTAGTTAATGCAGTAGGTAAGTGCTTATAAGTAATAACCATACCTTGTCCCTTTTGATCCTTAGACCGCCGGTTGAAATAAACCGGGTGATGGACTTGATAATTCAATCTTGATGAGAAGCCAATGCTTTTTTGAATACTCAATGATTATTATACCTTGGTAGGTTGCACCTTTTGATCCGTAAGCCGCCGGTGTGAATGACCCGGGCGGCTGTGTTGTCAAATAGTCGAGCCAGTGAAGAAGACCAGGCTAATTGTTTGTAATATTGAAACAACAAAAAACTAAAAACAAGCAACAGATAATAAGCATAATTTAACCCCGTATTCAAAAGGTTGGGGGTTTCTGATTCGAATACGATCAGAAAACCGGACCAAAGGGGTTAAGCTAAGGTTCGAATACGACCATATAGCCCCCAGTGGCTTTGGCGTTGCGCCAATCAAGAGGGTACTGACAGCTATGTTGTCTTTGGTTTGAATAAGACCTATGTTTGAACAGGAAGCCCCCAAATGACCTTGAGAGGTTTTTAATGACCCTGATTCGAATACTATCCAAGTTAGACCCAAAAGGGGTTAAGCTATGATTCGGATACCATCAAGAAGCCTCCAAGTGAGTTTGGCCTTGAGCCGATCAAGAGGGTTACGGCAGCTATGTTCTCTTTGGTTCGAATACGACCTATGTTTGAACAGGAAGCCCCCAAGTGACCATGAGATTGCAGCTAGATTCGGATACGATCATAAGCTGGACCAAAAAGGTTAAACTTGATTCAAATATGATCAGCTCCTTAATAGTCATTTGAAAAATAAGGAATAACAAAGATGCATAATCTTTGAAAAGAAAAGAGACCGATGGTCTTACTTTATTTCTTAACATGGTATATACAATGTTAAAGTATGTACATGATGAGAGTCGGTGGCTCAGGTGTAGTATGGCCGAAGTTGAGCAATATTCCACGGCCGGTGGGTCTCTTCCTCCGACTTACGTGAGTCTTGGTGCTCTTGAACGTCAATGATGTAATATGACCCGTTGTTTAAGTTTTTACTGACCATAAAGGGTCCTTCCTAAGGTGGGGATAACTTGTGTGCATCTGACAGATCCTGAATGAGCCAGAGCACTAAGTCGCCTTCCTGAAAAGTCCTGGACTTAACCCGGCGGCTGTGATAACGACGTAGATCCTGTTGATAAATTGCTGACCGGGCTGCTGCTAAGTCTCTTTCTTCATCCAACATGTCAAGTGCATCCTTTCTGGCTTGTTCATTATTGGCTTCAACATAAGCCGCCACATGGGGCGAGTCATGAGGATGTCACTAGGCAACACTGCTTCTGCTCCATAAACCATGAAGAAAGGTGTGTAACCTGTAGACCTGTTGGGTGTGGTGTCGATAGTCCACAGCACCAAGGGTAACTCCTCTACCCAACAACCCGGCGTTTGCTGTAAAGGAACCATAAGCAGGGGTTTGAGCCCTTTCAAAATTTCCTGATTGGCTCTCTCTGCTTGACCATTGGATTGAGGATGAGCTACAGAAGAAACATCAAGCCGGATGTGCTCTCTTTGACAAAACTCCTCCATAGCCCCTTGGGACAGATTAGTGCCATTGTCAATGATAATACTGTGTGGAAAACCAAAACGGAAGATCACCTTTTTCATGAACTGAACCGCCGTGGCCGCGTCACACTTACTCACAGGTTCCGCATCAACACACTTGGTGAATTTATCAACTGCCACCAGGAGATGTGTCTTCTTATCCTTAGATCTTTTGAAAGGTCCCACCATGTCAAGCCCCCAGACTTCAAACTGCCAAGTGATTAGAATCATCCGGAGCTCTTGAGCCGGCACATGCGCTCGTCATGCAAATTTTTGACATCCATCACATCTACTGACCAGATCTTCTGCATCAGCGTGAGCCATCAACCAGTAAAAACCGTGACGAAACGCCTTGGCCACCAAATATTTTGACCCGGCGTGATGACCACAATCACCTTCATGGATCTCATGAAGGATTTCTTGACCTTCTTCGGGGGAACATACCGCTGAAACGCTCCGGAAACACTATGGTGAAATAACTCTCCATCCGAAATCGTCATTGACTTAGACCGCCGGGTTATCTGTCGAGCCAGGGTCTCATCCACTGGCAACTCTCCCTGGGTCATGTAAGCCAAGAACGGTACTGTCCAATCTAGGATGACATGAAGAGCCGCTACCAACTGCGCCTCCGAGTCAGGAACAGCTAAATCTTCTTCTGTGGGCAACTTGACAGAGGGGTTATGCAAAATATCCAAAAAGGTGTTAGGTGGCACCGGCTTACGCTGAGACCCCAACCGGATTAAGGCATCAACCGCTTCATTCTTTCAATGGTCAATGTGCTCCACTTGATAACCTTTAAAATGCCCTGCAACAGCATCAACCTCCCGGCGATAAGCCACCATGAGAGGGTCGTTGGAATCCCACTTGCCAGATACCTATTGAGCCACTAGATCTGAGTCGCAAGACATCTGACCCGGCTCAAACTCATCTCTTACGCCACTCGAAGACCATGGAGCAAGGATTCATACTCTGTTGCGTTGTTGGTGCAAGGAAACATCAACCCTAACACATAAAAAAATTTGTCACCTCGTGGGGAAGTTAACACAACTCCAACCCCCGAGCCTTTCGACTGTCTGGACCCATCAAAATGAATAATCCAATATGTGTTGTTTGGTTTCTCTTCTGGCATTTGCATCTCTATACAGTCATTGATGAAGTCAACCAGTGCTTGAGATTTGATCGCAGTACGTGGCACATACTTCAACCCATGAGACCCAAGCTCAATTGCCCACTTGGCGACTCGCCCAGTGGCTTCTCTATTTTGAATGATGTCTCCCAAAGGAGCAGAGCTGACCACAGTGATCAGGTGACCCTGGAAATAATGTTTAAGCTTCCGGATTGCCATGAATACCCCGTATACGAGTTTCTGCCAATGCGGATATCGTTGCTTGGATTCAATCAACCCCTCACTGATGTAGTAAACCAGCTATTGAATCGGATGTTCCTTGCCAGCCTCCTTGCGCTCCACCACAATAGCCACACTAACAGCCCGTGAGTTGGCGGCCACATATAATAACAGTGGCTCTTTTTCAATTGGAGCAGCAAGAACCGGCGGCTCAGCAAGCTATGCCTTCAGATCCTCAAAAGCAGTATTTGCAGCATCACTCCAAATAAAAGCATATGTTTTCTTCATCATCTGATACAAAGGCATTGCCTTCTCCCCTAACCAGCTTATGAACCGGCTCAAGGCAGCAACACGAACCGCCAGCCCCTGAACGTCATTGATGCACGTTGGTTTGGCTAAGGACGTAATTGCTTTGATTTTCTCCGGGTTAGCTTCAATACCTCGATTGGACACCAAAAAACCCAAGAGCTTGCCAGCTGGGAGTCCAAAAACACACTTGGCCGGGTTAAGCATCATTTTGTAGATCCGGAGACTATCGAAACTCTCTTTCAGATCTGTGACCAAGGTTTCCTCCTTCCTGGACTTTACCACTATATCATCCACGTAAGCATGAACATTGCGCCCGATTTGATCGTGAAGACAATTCTGTACACACCGTTGGTAAGTCGCCTGGGCACTCTTAAGCCCAAAAGGCATAGACACATAGCAAAAAGCTCCAAAAGGAGTAATAAAAACTGTCTTCTCCTGATCCTTGACCGCCATCTTAATATGATGATAACCGGAATAAGCATCTAAGAAACTCAAATGTGCGCAACCCGCCGTAGCATCAATGATCTGATCAATACGGGGGAGAGCAAAAGGATCAGCCGGACAAGCTTTGTTCAAATTGGTGTAATCTACACACATATGCCAGGTGCCATTCTTCTTGAGCACGAGCATCGGGTTAGCTAACCACTCTAGGTGAAAGACCTCTACAATGAACCCGGCCGCCAAGAGCCGGGCTACCTCTTCTCAAATGGCCTGGCTCCTTTCTTCATTGAACCGTCGGAGAAACTGTCTAACAGGTTTTAACTTGGGATCAATATTAAGAGTGTGCTTAGCGAGTTCCCTCGGGACACCCGGCATGTTTGAAGGTTTCCATGCAAAGATGTCCCCGTTCTCACGAATGAACTCGATGAGCGCGCTTTCCTATTTCGGATCCAAGTTTGCACTGATAATGAACTGCTTGGATGAGTCTCCAGGCACAAAGTCAACCATCTTTGTATCCTCGGCTGATTTGAATTTCAACACCGGCTCATGCTCTATTGTTGGTTTCTTTAGTGACGTGATGTCTGCCGGATCAACATGATCCTTATGAAACTTTACCTCCTCTGTTGCGCAAACAGATTCAGGATAGGCGGCATCACCTTATTCACACTCCAAGGCTATCTTCCGGCTCCCATGTACTGTAATGGTGCCCTTATGACCCGGCATCTTGAGCTATAAATACACATAACATGGTCGAGCCATGAACTTGGCATAAGCCGGTCGCCCGAACAGAGCATGATATGGGCTTTTGATTTTAACCACCTCAAAGTTAATTTTTCTTCTCTGGAGTCATACTCATCCTCAAAGGCTACTTCCAGTTCAATCTTACCAACAGGGTATGCTGATTTACGAGGTACCACACCGTGAAAAACAATGTTGGATTGTTTAAGATTTTTATCAGTTAATCCCATCCGGCAGAACGTCTCATAGTAGAGGATGTTGATGTTGCTGCCTCCATCCATGAGCACCTTAGTGAACTTGTATCCACTAACCTGAGGTGCCACTACCAAGGCCAAGTGACCCGGATTATCAACCCGGGGCGGGTGATCCTCTCTGCTCCACACAATAGGCTGCTCTGACCAACGTAGATAACGTGGAACCGCCGGCTCAACAGCATTGACGGCCCTCTTGTGAAGCTTCTGGTCCCTCTTACATAAACTAGTGGTAAATACATGGTATTTCCCACTACTCAGCTACTTCGGGTTGCTCTGATAACCGGTTTGCTGCTGCTGATTACCTTGGATGGGTTGTTGATTATATCCTCCTTGGTGACTAGGATAGCCCTGACCGTGGAAACCTCCTCCACCTGAACCGGCGCCCGGGCCATGAAAACCGCCTCCTCCTGAACCGCCACCTGGGCCGTGACCTCCATCAAACGTGTTTGAATTTTTAAACGCCTTCATGATCATACAATCTTTCCACAGGTGGGTGGCTGGCTTCTCCCGGGTGCCGTGCTTTGGACAAGGTTCATTTAATAATTGCTCAAGGGTGGGACCTGACCCGCCCGACCGAGGGGGATGTCTGCCCTTGCGCCGTTGATTACCGCCATGTGCATTGCTGTTAGCAACAAACTCATCAGCCTTACGTTTATCACCTCCCTGATTTCTCGGGTTATGTTGGTGACCCTTGTCGTTGCCGTTCTTCTTTCCTTTGTTGCCTTTTCTTCATCAGGCACCGGGTCCTTGGTAGTATCAGAATCAGCATACTTGACGAGAGCCGCCATCAACGTTCCCATGTCATTATAGTCATGCTTGAGCCGCCCCAGCTTCCGCTTCAGAGGTTCAAAACGGCAATTTTTCTCCAACATTAAAACCGCTGAGCCGGCATCCATCTTATCGGATGAATGTATTATCTCCTTGACCCGGCGCACCCAATGGATTATGGATTCACCATCCTCTTGCTTGCAATTGGTCAGTTCCACAATCGACATAGGCTGCTTACACATGTCTTTAAAGTTCTAGATGAACCGGGCTTGCAACTCTGCACATGAGCCGATAGAATTGAGTGGAAATCCCTTCAACCAAGTACGAGCTGTTCCATCTAACATCATGGTGAAATACTTGGCCATTGCAGCATCGCTGACCTCCAATACCTCCATAGCCATCTTGTAACTCTCAATCCGAGCCCCGGCTATAGGTCAGCTGTGTAATTAGGCACTTTACGAGGCCCCTTGAAGTCCTTTGGCAAACGCTCATTGCATATGGCCGGCAGAAAGCAAGGCACACCTCCGGTTCTTGTGGCCACTCCTGCCTCAACCGAGGTTGCTGGATAAGCCAGAAAGGTTTGATGAGCCGCCTGATCTGCTGCCATTTGAGCTGCTCGTTCTTCCTCTTGACGAATCCTCTCCTGATCCGCCAAATTAAGGGCTCCCGCCCGCACCGGCTCATGCCTGTATGGCCGGTTGTGGCGTTGAGCATTGCTTGACATATCCGCGGACTCCATATGCCTACTGTAACTTGGGCTCCGGCTTCGGCAAGGAGTTGAATGGATCCTGTCTCGACTGTAGGAGTATGCATCCTGCTGCGCCAGAGCTGTTTGAAGAAGTTCTCTTACCCTCCGTGTTTCAATTGCCGCCAGTGAGTCGCCTTCCATCGGGAGAGCCGCCAAACGAGCCGACGCTGCGATGAGGTTTTCCAAGGGGTTGGAGAAGTGACCCGGCGGTGTTGGCACGTAATGAGGTGGATCGGTAATTATACAAGGTGGTTCCATGGCACGCGGCTGAACCGGTGCGCCGGGTGTCGTGATCCGGTTTGCCTCCGGCGGGTTGCTTCCTGTCGGTGTCAAAACCGGCGGATCTCGGGTAGGGGGTCCCGAACTGTGCGTCTAAGGTGGATGGTAACAGGAGGCAGGGGACACAATGTTTTACCTAGGTTCGGGCCCTCTTGATGGAGGTAAAACCCTACGTCCTGCTTGATAAATATTGATGATATGGGTAGTACAAGAGTAGATCTACCACGAGATCAGAGAGGCTAAACCCTAGAAGCTAGCCTATGGTATGATTCTATATTGTCCTATGGACTAAACCCTCCGGTTTATATATACACCAGAGGGGGCTAGGGTTACACAAGGTCGGTTACAAAGGAGGAGATATACATATCCGTACTGCCTAGCTTGCCTTCCACGCCAAGTAGAGTCCCATCCGGACACGGGACGAAGTCTTCAATCTTGTATCTTCATAGTCCAATAGTCCGGCCAAAGGATATAGTCCGTCTATCCGGAGACCTCCTAATCCAGGACTCCCTCAGTAGCCCCCAAACCAGGCTTCAATGACGATGAGTCCGACGCGCAGTATTGTCTTCGGCATTGCATGGCGGGTTCTTCTCCGATCTTCAAGTGTGCGTAAGCAGTGTCCGGCTCCATAAATGTTGAACCTCTTGGCTTTTGTGCCCAATAAGGGCTATCTCCCACGCGTCGAATGAATACGAGGCACCGGGGTGTTTTTTTACATTCGCCCCTTAGCCAAATAAATAAATTGTCTATTAAAGGGATAGGGATTCTTAGATCCGATCTACACCTTCCTCCCCTCAGCGAGAATCTGTCAGAGCATGTTTCAGAAAGATCCATTCCAGCATGGCCGACCTCCGCAGCTCCTCCTCCCGCCCCCGTAGCCCTAAGCTTGGTGATTGGGAGAGGTGTTCAGTCCCACATAGTCGATTGGTTGAACTGTAGACCAAAGGATTTCTTCCTCCAGCATACGTGGTGCCCGTTCGAGCCGGGCTCGCCACCTACAATGGCGGGGAGCAGGCGGAGAACTTCGCCTGTCCCTCCATGGGAGAACGTGTTTGCCTTGTTCCTTACTTACTAAGGGGACTCGAATTTCCAATTCATCCGTTCCTCCGCGGGCTCCTGGAGTTTTATGGCCTTCAACTACACAATCTCACCCCTACCTCCATCCTACACATCGCTGGCTACGTTGCCGTCTGGGAGTTGTTCCTGGGCTGCGAGGCTCACTTCGAGCTGTGGAAAAGGCTATTTTGCCTCGTTCCTCGCACAAAGAGGGAATCACTTTATCAAGTGGGCGGAGCCGAAGTATGGCGCATCGCCGATACCAGATATCTGTCCGGTACCCCGAAGAAGCCGTCTGAAGACTGGCCTTCAGAATGGTTTTATATGGAGGACGTTCCCCTTCCGGACCTTGTTTGGCGGGGTCTTCCTGAGTTCAGCAATGCTCCTCTGAAGAAGCGCCGAAGGTGGCGCCCACGGAGCCCCCAGGTGGAAGACGACAAAGAAGTCCTCTATCTGATGAACCGGATTAAGGCATTGGCTCAGTCAGGATTGACAATAGCCGAAGTTATGTCGATTTGCATAATGCGGGGAGTGCAACTACTTCAATATCGTGGGCACCCCTTGTGGTGTTTCAACGGGGAGGATGACGCCACCCGCTACGGGCGTAAGGGTCCAGGCGATGCTGCCGCATTAGCCAAAATTCTACCCGAACTGTTCAAGGGAGAGGAGGAGGAGTTCACCCACATGAAGCCGCGGGACGGATTCTCCATGTACAATCCTCCAAGCTGGGTAAGCTATATCCCCTTATTTCCATCTTACCGCGTTTTTCATTGTAGGTATTCACCTTGCCAATTTACGACAGGAACTGCGAAAGGCCATAAAGGAGGTCAGCAGCGCTTCTCCACAACCGGAGGACCCTGACCGGGGCCTGGACTCCGGACTCTAAGAAGATCCGGTTATCTCCGTGGAGCTGATAAACCGGCAGTTCTATTAGTTCAGCTGCGATGATGCCATGGTGGCCATTACGGCGGACTATCCCGGACTGCTCCCTGCATTGCATGTAAGAAAAACCGAAAAGTCCCAACTCAAAAAGGTAGGATCCCCATTTGGACACTTCGCTCACCATATTCACATGGCCCTTTTTTTACAGGGAAGGCATTCGGGACGCCCTGCAACAACGCGCTAACAGGAGGCATCAAGGCAGGGTAGGCCAAAACGGAAGGTGGTTAGGACGGAGACGCCGGCGCAAAGGTACAACAAACCCCGCTCCGTGGTTGTCATCTCTTTCAAAATATAATGACGCCCGTGTTTCTTTAACAAAAAAACGCTCGCCGGAATATGTCCGGCGATGTCGCCGATCACGCTTCCACCAATCGGGCACCAGGGCCGGACACGGAGGCAGAAGCCGATATGGGGCGGGCGCCGGATAATCCCCCTACAGAGGATGCGGATAGGTTATCTGCTACAAACTCATAAGTGGAAAGCGCCATGAATCATAGGCGCCACCGGGCCATACTCCGTGACGCTTGTTTCTCACCAGAGGTGTTTGATGCCTTTAATTCTGGAGAGGCGTACCTCCGTGCCGCTCAAGATGGTCTAGCCAGAGCCACGGATCAGTATGTAAATGATGTACGGGTGAGTGAATCTGACGATTTGTATGTATCAGTAGCCCCTGAGACTTGAAACAGTTAGCAGAACTGATTTAAGGATCATCTTTATTGTGTAGGTTCTTACAGAGAAGAATACTAGGCTGTTCGAGGAGCTGGAGGAATGCAAGACCCAAGTGCGGGCTGCTATTGCCGCATTGCAGGAATAGAAAAAGCCTCCTCCTGGTAACATTTAAAAAAAATGATAGTTACCATATAGTGCGCGGCGTGGCTGCAAATCTAACAATAGATTTTGCAGATGAATCCGGAGAAAATCTGGAGGCCCAGCATGTTATGCGGCAGCTAGAAGCTGGCAGACGCATGCTGACTGAGGTTAGGCGGGAGAAAAACAATCTCCAAGACGCCAATATAAGGCTGAACGTGGAACTAAAAGACGTTCAGAGCCAGCTTGCAGACTCCGAGAAGGAGAATCCTTTAAAGTGCACGGCGGGTTCGACGCGGCATTTTTAGTAAGTGCTTGAACGAATCCTTTAAAGGTATTCGATGAAGAAGCCGACTAACAGCATTATGTCTATAGGTATGCTAACGAGTCGCCCCGCGGAGGAAATGCCTGGGTCTGCGGGTGATCTTCTGTCCGAGCTGATACATCTGCACGAACAAGTTCGGCAAGTGATGCAGGGTGTTGCCCAGGCCTTGTGGCCGTTCGTCTCTCTGCTAGAGGGTGTTGCGGAGCTTGCGGAGAAGCTCAAAGGAGCGCGGCGGCGCTTTCTATTATGGAAGATATCAGCCTGCCGACAGGGTGCCATAGAAGCCTGGGCCATGGTGAAGACGCGGTATACCAAAGCATACCCGAATCACATGGCCGAGGTCAGACCTATGGGGCCCGACGGAAAAGAGATTCCCGTTAGCTTAGTTTATGGGCAAGTAGAATTGGCCGCAAAGTATTCCCAACAGGATTGTAAGCTAGACCCCCTGTTGGATGGTATAGAAGAAGAATTTAGTCAGTCTGCATGACAATGTAAGTGACATGTATAATGCCTTCTAGCCGGATTGTAGATCATTTGTCGTTGCTGACCTTTTCGCTTCAGCCTCCGGGCCCAATAATCCGGAGTGTATCTGAATACCCGCTCAGTTATATAAGAACAGCGGTATGCTTGGAGATTAGGCATAGGGGTCATTAGTACTTTATTAGACAAGTGCCCAACTAGTTATGTTATATTACATGGGTAGTAAGAAACATCTTCCAGGGAGAATAGTTCTGTTAAGGGTTCCTTTCCCTGGGCAAGCATGCCCTAAAGTGCATGTCGGACTGCGATAGGAAACGCAGGAAAAACATCTGGGGGCAGATATGAAAAATAAAAAAATCATTGTTCGCCGACCGAATATTCCCTTAAGAACGCTAGCTTTCGGCTTCACCCAGTCTGAGGTACACATCCGGCTGACCCGGCGGTAACAATCGCAGAGGTGCTCCCCTTATGCCCTAGCCGAATTAACGGGAACGTAGGGCATAAATACAAGAGCCAGGAAACCCAGCTTGGCCAAAATTTAAGTCATATCGATGCATATAATGGTGAAAAAAGGTACATGCGGAAGTATAACACATGTTTTGGGCCTGAAGCCCGGATAAATAATTTAAGCTTCTGTGAAAGAAGCCCCCAGGTATGAAGAGTGCGGCTAGCGCATCTGTCATGTGCGAACAAGGCACAAGGTGACTTTTGAAGGCCTAGAGAAATAAGAAAAGCAAGAAAGAAAGGAAAACAAGACAGATAATGCGTTTGTGAAAAATGGACAAAGGGAGGGGACTAACATAGAGTCCGGCGCTAGGCGTAGAATCTTCAGAGCCTGGCCGCATTCCATGGGTTCGGCTCAAGTCGAATAGTCGATGCATCCCGCAGTCGGTATGCTCCACCGGTCAGAACTTGGTCAATAATGAAGGGACCTTCCCATTTGGGCTCGAGCTTGTTCTTTTTTATCCAGCAGGCGTAGAACTAGTTCGCCAATGTTTTAAGTTTTGGCCCGTACTTCTCTGCTTTGATATCTGCGAGCCTGTTGCTGATAAAATGCGGAACGGGCTTTGGCTACGTCGCGCTCCTCCTCCAAGGTGTCCAGACTGTCCTGCCAATTGAGCTCAGCTTCTCTTTCTTCGTACATGCGCACTCTAGGTGAGTCATGAATTATGTCACAAGGCAAGACTGCCTCTGCGCCGTACACCATAAAGAAAGGTGTATATCCGGTACTACGATTCGGCGTGGTCTGCAGCCCCTAGAGTACGGAGTCGAGCTCCTCTACCCAGTGTGTGTTAGACTCCGTTAAGGAACACACTAATCTAGGTTGAATGCCGCTCATTATAAGACCGTTTGCTCACTCGACTTGACCGTTGGTTTGTGGGTGATAGACTGAGGCATAATCGAGTTTGATGCCCATTTTGCTGCACCAGAGTTTTACCTCGTCGGCCGTGAAGTTCGTGCCATTATCGGTGATGATGCTGTGGGGGACGCCATAACGGCGTACAACCCCAGATATGAACTCTATCATCGGTCCGGATTCGGCTGTTTTAACTGGTTTGGCCTCTATCCATTTGGTGAATTTGTCCACCATGACCAATAAGTATTTTTTTCTTGTGGGTTCCCCCTTTAAGGGGTCCAACCATGTCCAGCCCCCAGACCGCAAAGGGCCATGTGATGGGGATTGTTTGGAGGGCGGTGGGTGGCATGTGGCTTTGATTTGCAAAGAGCTGGCAACCGGCGCAATGTTGGACCAAGTCCTGTGCATCTGCCCGGGCCATTGGCCAATAGAATCCTGTACGGAAGGCCTTGCTTACAAGAGCCCGGGCTGCGGCATGATGACCGCCGAGTCTGGCGTGAATTTCTGCCAAAAGATTCCGCCCTTCCTCTTCGGAGATGCACTTTTGAAGGACTCCGGTAGTGCTTTTCTTGTACAATTCTCCCTTATGGACCCTGTAGGCCTTGGATCGCCGCACTATGCAGCGTGCCTCATTTTGGTCATCCGGAAGTTCCTGTCTAGTTAGGTAGGCCAGGAATGGTTCTGTCCACAGGGCAATAATGGCCATTATTTCATGGGCTGAAGGTGTTATTTCGGTGGCGGAGCCTCCAATTGTGTCAGAGAATTCGGTATCAGGTAGTTTGGCCGGGTCCGGACTGTTACCGGTGTCCCCTTCCCATGCTACAGATGTCTTGAAAAGCCTTTCCAAAAATATGTTGGGAGGGACCACGCCGCATTTTGCGCCGATGCGGGCGAGGATATCCGCCGCCTGATTGTTTTCCCGAGCCACATGGTGAAATTCGAGTCCCTCAAACCGAGCCGACATTTTTAGGACGGCGTTTTGATAGGCCGCCATTTTCGGATCCTTGGTGTCAAAATCTCTGTTTATTTGTGATATTGCGAGGTTTGAATCCCCACACACCTCCAGGCGTTGAATGCCCATGGAGACTGCCATCCGAAGACCATGCAATAGAGCTTCGTATTCGGCTGCATTGTTGGAGTCTGTATACAATATTTGCAGTATGTACCGAACGGTATCTCCGGTTGGGGACATCAGGACAACGCCAGCCCCTAGACCGGCCAACATTTTAGAACCGTCGAAGTGCATGATCTAATTGGAGTATGCGTCGTACTCTTTAGGGAGTTCGGCCTCCGTCCATTCGGCGACAAAGTCGGCCAATACTTGCGATTTGATGGCTCGTCGAGGTTTGTATGTTATGTCGAATGGGATGATCTCAATGGCCCATTTGGCACCCGTAGCATCGCGGTTGTTTATAATATCATTAAGTGGCACTTCCGAGGCTACTGTAATCGAATACTCTTGAAAGTAGTGTCACAGTTTCCGTGATGCCATGAATACCGCGTATGCTCTCTTTTGGTAATGCGGGTACCGTGATTTGCATGGAGTGAGGACAGTGGATACATAATATACGGGCTTTTGAAGAGGGAATTTGTCTATGTCCTCATCCCATTCGACAACGAGCACCGTGCTTACAACTTGATCAGTTGCCGTAATGTATAACAGCACTGGTTCGCCGATGTTTGGTGCGGCCAGATTGGGTTGGTTGCCAAAATGGCCTTTATTTCTTCCAATCCGGCTGTGACCGCGCCCGTCCACTTGAAGTGTTTGGTGCGCCGAAGGAGGCGATAGATGGGTAAAGCCTTTTCTCCTAAGCGGGAGATAAAATAGCTTAGAGCCGTCACGCATCTAGTTAACTTCTGGATTTGTTTGAGGTCTGTTGGGGTAGCCAACTGTGACAACGCTCGGATTTTCTCCGGATTAGCTTCAATACCTCCACTGGAGACGATGAATCCCATGAGCTTTCCGTCTGATACGCCGAAAACGCATTTTTCCGGATTGAGCTTGATATGTTCGGAGGTTGTCGAATGTGAGCCTCAAGTCGTCTATCAAAGAGTCGACGTGTTTGGTTTTGATGACCACTTCATCTATGTATGCCTCTACTGTTTTGCCGATTTGTTTCTCCAGGCATGTCTGAATCATGCGCTGATATGTTGCGCCGGCGTTTTTGAGCCCAAAAGGCATTGTGTTGAAACAGAAGGGACCGTATGGTGTGATGAATGTCGTTGCGGCTTGGTCGGACTCCGCCATCTTGATTTGGTGGTAACCGGAGTATGCGTCGAGGAAACACAATGACTCGTGTCCAGCGGTAGCATCAATAATTTGATCGATGCGTGGGAGGGGGAAGGGATCCTTTGGGCAAGCTTTATTGAGGTCTTTGAAATCGACACAAAGGCGCCAGGATTTGTCCTTCTTTGGTACCATCACCAGGTTTGCTAGCCAATCCGGATGTTTTATTTCTCTGATGAATCCGGCCTCCAATAACTTGGCTAGTTCTTCTCCCATGGCATGTCTCTTAGGTTCGGAGAAACGCCGAAGATCTTGTTTGGCCGGCTTGAATCCCTTTAGGGTATTGAGGCTATGCTCGGCCAGCCTGCGTGGGATTCCTGGCATGTCTGAGGGATGCCAGGCGAATATGTCCTAGTTCTCGCGCAGGAACTCTCGTAGTGCGGCGTCCACAACGGGGTTTAACTGTGCCCTGATGGAGGCTGTTTTTGTAGGGTCCGTTGGGTGGACTTGGAATTTGACTATTTCATCCGCTGGTCTAAAAGAGGTGGACTTGGATCTCTTGTCGAGTATCACGTCGTCCCTATCCACTATGGAGTGTAGCGTGGTTAATTCCTCGGCCGAGAGGGCTTCGGATAATGCCTCGAGGGCCAAAGCGGCTGTTTTGTTTTCGGCGCGGAGTGCTGTATACGGATCACTGGCAAGAGTGATGATTCTGTTGGGCCCGGGAATTTTAAGCTTCATGTACCCGTAATGGGGTACAGCTTGGAAGATCGTAAACGCCTCCCGTCCTAAAAGAGCGTGATAGCCACTGCTGAATGGGGCCACTTGGAATGTAATTTGTTCGGACCTGTAATTGTGATTTTCCCAGCACAGCGTGCTTCCCTGCTGGGGATAATTCCTCTAAAGGTTGTACTACTTTGCTCGATGCGGTTCCAGTCTATTTCCATCTTTTGAAGAGTTTCCTCATAGATGAGGTTTAGTCCGCTGCCGCTGTCCATGAGTACTTTAGTGAGTTGAAAGCCGTCCACGATTGGACAGGGGACCAGTGCGGCTGGTGCTCGGACTGTTCGGAATTTAGGTTCATCACTGGGATTGAAGGTAATAGCTGTGTCACTCCATGGATTTATTGCTGCTACGTGGCAGATTTCGGCCATGCTGCTGAGTGTTCGCTTGCGCCTATTATTTGATGCGAAGGTCTCGAACACTGTTAACACCGTATTGCTATCCAAGGGATGGTGCTCTGTGGTATTTGGGATAAGAAGATCCTCACCACTTTTGGCCACCTGCCGGAGTATCCAACATGCTCTAAGGCTGTGCATTGGTATTGTATCCGATGTGCTATGAATTTTGTAGGGTCCGTTGAGCCATCCCTCCAGTACGGTTCCATGCCCTGTAGAGGGTTTTCGCTTTTTGGTAGTTGACCCAGGTGTATTGCGATGATGCACCCTTTTATTTCGGACTGGGTTTGTATTCAGCGCCGGATTATACCAAAAGTTTGTTTTGGTTTATGAGGCACTTTCCATCGCACAGTACTTTCATACTATGGACGCCAAATCAGCGAAGCGTGTTATCTCACGGCGATTTATGACGTTAAGTATTCCCTTGTCCATGCAATTACTGTGGAAAAATGAGATTGCATCTTCCTCGCGACAGTCCTTAGCCCTATTCATTGCAAGGAGGAGTCTGGCCCAATAGTGATGTACTGTTTCCTGGGGCTCTTGCCCGTTGTGGGAAAGATCACTTATTTTTGGGTGGGTGGGTGGAATTGAATCCGAACCCACTCCCGATCTGGGATCTAGGGGCCGAGAAGTTTCCAATTTTGGAAGTTCCGGTTCCGGGGTGTTACCCGATAATCCTGGTCCGCTGCCTGACTCAATGTTCAGGGATTGGATGTTGTCCTCCCGCGAACGGGCATCCGACTCGGAGAGCTCGGGAATCCGGACATAATTGGTCCTCAAGATAGAGGAAAGGTCGCCGCGTTGTTCCTCCACCACTGCAACATGATGGGTGATCGGTGGAGAGTTAATCTCCCTTCGGTCGGGTTTAAGCCCAATCCGATCATAGTCCATAGCGACTCCCAAGGCGGCGATGCGATCCAAGAGCTCGTTTAAGGAGGCGAGCTCCATTGGATCCATATGTTCGGAGAGTGCCGATTTGACGTGGAGGCTGTTTTCGATGACCCGAGAAGTCATCGTCGGCACGGCGGCCAAACAGGCGGTCATGATGAACCCGCCTAGCCAGAGAGTTTGGCCGACAGCCAAAGCTCCCCCGACAGAAGTACCGTCTTTAAAGACGAGACGAGACATCCTTCCTTCTGGCGACGACACAGAGGAACTCTCAATGAAAAGCACTAATGTCTGTGTCAAAACCGGCGGATCTCGGGTAGGGGGTCCCGAACTGTGCATCTAAGGCGGATGGTAACAGGAGGCAGGGGACACAATGTTTTACCCAGGTTCGGGCCCTCTTGATGGAGGTAAAACCCTACGTCCTGCTTGATTAATATTGATGATATGGGTAGTACAAGGGTAGATCTACCACGAGATCAGAGAGGCTAAACCCTAGAAGCTAGCCTATGGTATGATTGTATATTGTCCTATGGACTAAACCCTCCGGTTCATATAGACACCGGAGGGGGCTAGGGTTACACAAGGTCAGTTACAAAGGAGGAGATATACATATCCGTACTGCCTAGCTTGCCTTCCACGCCAACTAGAGTCTCATCCGGGCACGGGACAAAGTCTTCAATCTTGTATCTTCATAGTCCAATAGTCTGGCCAAAGGATATAGTCCGGCTGTCCGGAGACCCCCTAATCCAGGACTCCCTCACTTCCCCCAGCCCTGGGTGTATGGAATAGGTTCCTAGGATCAAGTGTTAGAGGTAGACGTGACTGAGTTTTCTGATGTCTCCTCCTCATGATCTCGTTTGATGCGTTAAGATCCACCGAGAGCCGGAAAGTCTCCGCTTGAAGCTGTTGAGCACGAACATCCAAAGCTGCCCGCTCTGCTGCCGTCCTGGCTTCCTCTACGGCTAGATTTTCCTTAGCTTGCACCATCTCTTCACGTACGCGTGCCACCTCTGCGTCATGCTGGGTTTTATCCGCCGGCTCTACCACGGCTATCAACAGAGTCGTCAGTTTATCCATGAGGTCCATTAGAATCTGAGCCGGGGGGCGCGCTGGGTCTCCTGACCCGACAAAGATAACCCGGTACCTGTTGCTGCCGCTGTTGTAGAGTTCTGCCCGGGCTACGTCCATGCCATGAAGACTGTGGCCCAATTCGGCAGCTCAAGAGGGTCCGGAATACTGCAGCCATCGGAACAGCCCTCGAGCATGCCGTCTTGCAGCTGGTACAAAGAGTCCGTCTCGCCCGTTGATGATGCAGTGTCAGAACAGACGGCCGTCTCACCGCCCTCCACCGATCCTTCCGAGTATTCACCGCCGTGGACGCAGCCTACGAAAGCATGCTTCACGACAGATTGAACACGGGTGATCCTTATGCGCTGAGCCATTTCGATGAGGTTGGTGTTGACATCCGGCTTAGGGCCTGACTCTCCGATCTGGCCGATGAAGACGTGAATTCCGCCGAAGGGGACCCGGTACCCATACTCAATTGAGCCGGCCTCGGGGCCCCAGCCTTCGTCATCGATGTAGAGCTTGCCGCGACGACTCTTGGTCATCCGGCCCACAGCGTATCCCTTAAGCCCTTCGAAGCTGCCCTTCAAGAACTCAAATCCACCGTGCGCTGGCCCCATGGTGGGCGCCAACTGTCATGGAATTGTCATGGCAGATGTCCTAGAGCAAGGACTTAGTCGTAGGGCCATCGCACTAGGAAGCTTTAAAGGGGTTAATTGGGAGAAAGGACACGAGAGAGTTTTTATACTAGTTCAGCCCCTTATGACGAAGGTAAAAGCCTACGTCTAGTTGGGTTTGGTATTGCTAGGGTTTCGATCTCCAAGAGGCTCAACTCGCCGGCTTGGTTATCGATTTGTTGTTTCTTGCCCTAAGCCACCACCAGGTCGTCCCCTTATATACATGGGTTGACGCCTGGTGGCCTACAGAGTCCCGGCCGGCTCATAATCGTATCCAGCTCGATGACTTCCTTTACATGCCTTTCTTTACAAATCTTTCCTTACATATGGCGGTTCATAATTTCAGGCCTTAAACCGCCTTCAGGCCTTTGGGCCTTCTATAAGACTTAATAAACTACAATCTTGAATGTTTGCTGGGCTTCTTGCGTTACCCGTCATTGGGGCTGACCCGGCCCCTCCTGGGCGGGTCTCAAACGATAGTAATATCCCCAACAAAAGCCATGCCCACGGTTATGTGGCAGATGGGAATTTGTTAATATCCGGTTGTAGTGAACTTCACACTTAACTTAATTAAAATGCATCAACCGTGTGTGTAGCCATGATGGTCTCTTTCCGGCGGAGTCCGGGAAGTGAACACAATTCTTGTGTTATGGTTATGCGTAAGTAGTTTCAGGATCACTTCTTGATCACTTCTAGCTTCTCGACCATTTCGTTGCTTCTCTTCTCGCTCTTATTTGCGTATGTTAGCCACCATATATGCTTAGTGCTTGCTGCAGCTCCACCTCATTACCCTATCCAACCCATAAGCTTAAATAGTCTTGATCTCGCGGGTGTGAGATTGCTGAGTCCTCATGACTCACAGATACTTCCAAACAGTTGCAGGTGCCGATGATAGCTGTGCAGGTGACGCAACGGATCTCAAGTGGGATCTCGATGAAGATCGTGTTTGTTGTTATGTCTCTTTCCCGGTTGATCAGTAGTGGAGCCCAGTTGGGATGATCGGGGATCTAGCATTTGGGATTGTCTTCTTTTATTTTGGTTCCATAGTCGGACCTTTGATTGTACTTTGGATGATGTATGAATTAATTATGCATTGTGTGAAGTGGCGATTGTAATCCAACTCTTTATCCCTTTCTTATTCAGTACATGGGATGTGTGAAGATTACCCCTCTTGCGACAAGCCTACCATGCAGCTATGTCTCTAAGTCATGCCCCGACACGTGGGAGATATAGCCGCATTGTGGGTGTTACAAGTTGGTATCAGTGCCTTCCCTACCTTAGGAGCCCCCTGCTTGATCGAATCGCTGACATTGTTGAGTCTAGAACAAAATGTTTTGAGTCTTAGGATTATATATATCGGATAGTAGGATTCTTTTTACTCCGCAGTCCCTTCATTGCTCTGGTGAGGCCTCCTGACGTAGAAGTTTTGACTCTTCTCTCCTCAAATTTCACGAATTTTTTTTAGGATCACGCGGGTATCTTGGAATCGCTCTGATGGTTTTGTGATGAGAATATTGTTCTTGGTGCCTCCTGACATTTAGGGGTTGTGGAAGTGTCCCGGGGAGTTGAGCTCCGAGGTGTTGTCGTCACAATTTTATTGTTGCAGTTCTGGAATACCTAAGTTCACCGACATCGAAAATCTCTTTTATGCAGTTGTTGGTGAGATAACCTCGACGCCACCCAGTACTGGGGCGGCAGTTCGGGAGTATTGCCATAACTCGTATAACTGATGCTTTTTGAAGGTTGAGGTAAATGATTTCCGAAGGTTTCTTGGTTATGTGCTGAAGGATGGATACAGCTGGATGTAGGATTTGTTAGTTTGGGTGAGATATTACGCTTCCCCTGTATCCCCATCACCTGATTGCATAACCAGAAAGTTTCGGGAGTTTATAAGTGGGAATTCAAGTATCACATAGGATATCTTTCCAACAGACACATGATACGATATGGGATCTATCATATGTTTGTTTCTGGCTTATTCTGCGAGCCAAATCCTTTGTTGCGTTTTGAGTTGTGGTATTCGAGTTGCTTCGAAGTCAAGTGTTGATTCCATAACTTTTCCAAGCGGTGTTCTAATATTTCTATGTGAATACTAATCCTTCATGATAATCGAGATCGTCATGTCACTCCTTTTCATCCGGTGCGTTTTCCTTCAAGATGATCCTATCATTTTTACCATTCGCAAGATCACCCCTCAGTTTTTTTCCAATGGTGTTCGTTCCATCTGCCCAAGTTGCGTTTGTTTTTCTGCCCTCCCACCCTTTTTCTTCAAGGTCTCAGACTTCTTAATCAAGTATCCATCTTATTAATGTGAAGTCTCTTCATTATTTTGCTTCAATGTTCATATCCGGTGATTCTCAGTAAGATACTAATGAAGCTTCAAGTTCGTCACTCTTCACTCGCTTTCTTCTCCGGCGGATTCAAGTCAAGCTTTGTCGCTCATATCTTTCCTCGTTTCAAACGTTTTCTCATGCCGGTGCACCTCTTAATCATCCACTTCTCGCCATTCATTTGTTCTGGAGTACCAAAGATGTCTCAGGAGATTCATGTTTCCACTCTGCATTCGTTCAACCTATTCCGAGGTTGTTATCTCTTTCAAGCCATTTAATTCAACTGGCACAATCTCTCTTAAGTCGTTCAATGATGTATCTTTTGAGTGGGCCCTAACCCATAGGTCTTTTCCCAGTATCTTACCTGACTCTTCTAATTTTCGCAGAGCTATTCTCAAATTCATTTCAAAGTTTGACGTAAGAATTAATCATCATCAATCAAATGTCTTTCTCCAAGATCTTTCAAATTCTTTTCATCGTTGGCTCAACCTTTCCATTCTTCATTCCGGAGTACCTCTATAATTCATGGTGGTGTTTCTTGTCGTCATTCTCGGATTTTGAAGACCGGAGAAGAGTTCCTCTTAAATCCTTACCCGTTCTTTCAAAGATTCGTGATTCAAGCTTGATGCCACCCTCTCATTATTGTTTTGATTGTGAGAATTCTTTTCAACCATCTGGAGCAATTCAGGAGTCTTTTTCAGTTTGATTCTTCGGAGCCCATCATCTCAGAAATATTCATTCCAGCTTTCAGTTGTCGTTCTCAAATCCTACCGGTGCATCATCCAAATATTCTCTAATCAAGCATCTTCTCTCATTTGCTAATTCTTTCCGGTGTTTCGCTATATTTTCCTTGATCTTTTTTAATTCTTACGGTGGTTTGTTCAAGATTCCCCTTCCTACGTTCTCATATCAATTCATTCATTCTTTCCAATCCTACCGGCGGATCGTTGAAGACCTTTCTCAAGTTTGCTCTATATATCTCTTAATCCTTTCTACGAGAATAAGTAGTATGCCAAATCCATTGCTTGTCATCAATTAAATGGTGAAGGATGAGCATAATGTAATTCTTATTCTTGTTTCATCGAGTAAATTCAATTCCTTATTCCGGAGGTTCATAAAAATATTCTCGGTTTCAATTGTTCCATCTTTTCTTTTCTCGGAGTTCCAAGCTCTCTCAAGTATATCACCACGAAGCTCCATCTAAATCATCGCAAGGCTTCACCTTGTGTTTTCGATTTCTCTTCCTTTTTATCATCCTTTTTATTATCGGAGTTCTTCACGGAGGCTCTACATGGTGGCTCGTCAAGGATTCTTTTCATTCTTCAATTGTTCTCCAAGATTTATCTCGAAGTTAAGATCCGCTAAGCTATACTCTGAAATAAACATGGTGCTCAATACATGTTTTGTTTTGAGGATGTCAATCATTCTTTGTCTTGCATTCCGAAGTGCAAATTCTTTCATATCTCATCTTTTGAGGTGGCGTTATATCATTCTTGACAATTTCCTTCATGTTTCATGATTCACATGTTTTTAGGAATGAGGTACTTTAGATCCATCAATCTCTTCGTTGGAGTTATCTTGTGTCATATTTCACCTAGAGCCTTCCCTAAGGAATGTCGCGATTATGGTGCTTATCTATGATCCAAGTTTTCTCCTATCCTCTCCCACCACAAGCTTATTCGTTTCGTTGTTGGTTTTCCAACAACTATGTTATAACCTTTTTGGAAGGGTGCTTTCCAAGATCATTTGTGGCAGAAGTTGGCATTTTCTTCTCCGTCCCTTTATCCCAACAATCTAGCTGCTATTCTTTTGTTCCTGAGACATTGTGATGTTGCTCTCTTCACTCTTCATCTCGGATTTTGAGGACCATGTTCTTTTCATGCTTATCCATTCAACCGGAGTGTCATGCCATCTTTCAAGTTCTCTCATCTTATCAAGTTTTGCCTCCCTTCTCAACCGGAGTGACGTCTGAAATATTTCTGACCCCTTGTGCCATTCTTTCAATAGTTCCAGAGGCAGTGTGTTGTTGATCTCATCAAGTATCCTCTCATCTTGTCAAGTTCATGTTGAATTCTTTCCATTTACTATTTTTGGACCCCGTTATTTTTGGACCCCGAATGCATATTTTTCTCTCCAATTATTTCCAAAAAAATAAAAATAAAAGAGAGAAGATAAAATGACTTCTTCAATAAGAGAGAAATATTGGAGAAGAAATTTTAAAATAAATTTAATATTTTATTTGCATTTTTTTGCTATTTTATTTGAATTAGAAAAATATGCATTTTAGAAAATTGCATTTTAGGCCAGAAAAATGTTCACTTTGTTCTAAATATTAGATTTGGACTATGAAAATTGTTTCTGGTATTTTTTAGAACTTTTTATATTTTATTAGGATATTTCTGGTGAAATTTATTTAAAAAGAAAAAAGTTCGTCACCCGACTGGGCCGAAGGCCCAGCCGAGCCAAGTCGGCCCATGTCGCCCCGCCGCCTTCGTCCTCGCGGGAGGAGTCCCGCACGCTGCCGCCACTCGGGGAGTCCGAGCTGGACTCCCGTCGCCGCCGCCCCCTCCTCCAAGGTAGCCCCCCTCGGGCCTTTAAAAGGCGACCGCCCCGGCGCCTCTACCTCACCCCGCCTCCTCGCCGCCGCAGACGCGCTTTGCGGCTGCCGCTACTCGCTGCTGCTGCCGTGCGCCGACGCCCCACCGACCATCGGAGCCACTGGTTTCCGCCGCCGCTGTTGACCCCGTGGCCGTCGTTGACTGGTAAAAGACCGATCGGGTTTTTTTTTAGTTTCCTCAGTTTTCTCCCGGTTTATTTTTAGGGTTAGGGTTTTTTTCTCGGTTTTTACGGTCGGATCTAATTAGCGGACGTTCATCCGTTAATACATGGTAGCGAACGTTTTCGTTTGTTAGGGTTTCGTAGCAAACGTTCAATCTTTAGGTTTTTCTGTTTATTTTTATTTTTCGGCCAGGGACCTATCCATGAATACTTCTATCACAGATTAGTCCCTAATCTTCAAACCCTCGGTACTTTTTACTCGTTTGTCCAAATCCTATGAAACCAACGCTAAAATCTTCGCCTTGTTCCCCTCTTTCAAGATAATCAACTTGAACATGGTTTTGACAAATTAAAATTTAGTTTCAAGCAGATTTGTTTTCGAACTTATTTTGATTGTAATTGGAGTTTCGTAGCTACGATTTGATTGATTCTTCTTGCAAATTGAAGCTCTTCAGTTGAACTTTTAGTTTGGATCTTTTCTATTGAGTTTTACCCTTGAATCTTATGCTTGAGTGCTTATGTATGCTATTGTTTGTCCATGATAGAGTTTCCGGAGTGCGAAGCGTGCTACTATGAGTCACTAGGGTTTTCGGATCGTCAGCAAGGCAAGCAACACTTTGATCATATTCCTTATTACCCAGTTTTTATGCATTAGTTTCAGTCCTCAAACATTGCATGAGTAGGTTTGATAACATGTGGGTATTGGGAAGTAGTTGATGAGGTAGGAACCTATTGTCTTTATTTCAAACACTGGGAGTTACTTCTATGTTATGCTTATTCCGCTCTGCTATGCTTGTAGACGTGGTTTGGTTTGAGTGATCCATGACAGATGTGAGACTTTTAATTAATGGTTAACTTAAGGTGGCTACTCTAATACACATCTGGGTGGATTGGTTGAGGCACCCTCGAGCACCCAGTGGTTGTCTAGGCACCTGGAATATTGCAGTTTTGTCCTGGGATATCCAGAGTACCCGTGTGATCATCTTATGGTTTTCCACCTAGGCTCAGAGGGATCATAAGATTATTCATGCTAGAAACTTCTGTGTGCAGCCACAAGCCATTATGGGCTCTGGCATAGTTGAGTAAGTTGTGGGAATCCTTTCCGTGATGGGCTAGCAGATGTAGGGGATTGTAGGTGTACCGGCCTATCTACTGGTTAAGGGGACCTCTCCGAAAAGACTGTGTCTCGGTCATTCGTTTTTCAAACATCATGCAGTGCGAGAAATACAACAGAGGAGATCGAGTCTTGTGGGGAAAAGTGCGCAAACCTTTCCAGAGTGTATAAACTAATCATGGTTAGCCGTGTCCCCGGTTATGGACATCTTGAGTATCTGGTACTTGAATTATTGATTTGATCTCATCACTTTCCTAAATTAATTTGTTGGGTTGATAATTATTATTTTTCGGATTCAGTTGGAGGAACCATCTCAATGTTTTCAACAAACTTGTAGTTAAATAAAATACATTCCTTTGTTGTAGGGAAAAACTAGCTTTATGCAAAAGATAACCATAGAGCCTCCACTAGCCAAATATGCATATAGTTATAGCTGTTACTTGTTCATTGCTCTATAGTGTTATCTTGCCAGCATATTCCATGTGCTGACCTACACAGGCTGCAATGTATTATGTTGCAGAGTTTTTAGACGAAGAGTAAGGTGCGCTAGGTCGTTGTCGTGCACTCAGCTATGCTGTTGGAGTTGATGGACTCATTTACCTTCGAAGCTTCTGCAGTTATCTTATTTAGATTGCCTTCAGCCATATTATTGTAATAAGTACTCTCTTTGAGATATTCAATGTAATAAGTGTGTGATTGCACTCTCTTATAAATCCTTGAGTACTGTGTGTCGGCATTACCGATCCAGGGATGACACTTATGCACAGAGATTTGACCATTCGAGGTCGGATCGCTACACCTAGATTGCTTCTGCCCAGGTTCCGCCTCAAGAGGGCGGCGCTTCGCCCCGAAAGCTTCCTTATGATTTTTTCAGGTCAGAACCCTCTATATAGCAGTAGATGGGCACAGGAGGCCTACTAGGGGACCCACAAGCCCTAGGGGCGCACCCCCCAGGCTTGTGGCCACCTGGTGGGTCCCACTCTGGTATTTCTTCGCCCAACATTTTTTACATATTGCAAAAGAATTCTCCGTAAATTTTTAGGACTTTTGGAGTTGTGCAGAATATGTCTCTCAGATTTGCTCCTTTCCAATCCAGAATTCCAGGTGCCGACATTCTCCTTCTTTGTGTAAACCTTGTAAAATAAGAGAGAAAAGGCATAAGTATTGTACCATAATGTGTAATAACAGCCCATAATGCAATAAATATCCATATAAAAGCATGATGCAAAATGGACGTATCAACTCACCCAAGCTTAGACCTCAAGGGGCTTATGGTTTCGCCTACCAACCTTTTACCTCAAAGGTAATGTCAACAATAATAGTTTATGAATATCTACATCTGAGTGGATATATATATCTGGATCTCCCCCCAACATATAGAGCTTGCCAAAAAGAAAAAGGGTAAAAAGAATAGGTGATGATCACCATGACTCTTGCATTAAGGTAGAGAGTAAATAAAATATAGGCCCTTCGAAGAGGGAAGCAGAGGTTTTCATGCGCTTTTATGGTTGCACAAAATCTTAATGCTAAAGAATGTCACTTTATATTGCCGCTGTGATAAAGAAATTTATTATGTAGTCTGTCGCTTTTATTTCTTCCATATCACAAGTTCGTATAAAGCTTATTTTCCTCACACTAATACATCATACATATTTAGAGAGAAATTTTTATTGCTTGCACCGATGACAAGTTACTTGAAGGATCTTACTCAATCCATAGGTAGGTATGGTGGACTCTCATGGCAAAACTGGGTTGAGGGATTTTGGAGGCACAAGTAGTATCTCTACTTGGTGCAAAAGATTTGGCTAGCTTGGGATGAGAAGCAAGCTTAACATGTTGGAGTATCCATGGCAATATAACTTCTATTCAGATATAAAGAAACATAACCCATTACGTTATCTTCCTTGTCCAACACCAACCTTTTAGCATATAATATTTTAATGAGTGCTCACAGTCACAAAAGATGTCCAAAATAGTATATTTATATGTGGGACCTCTCTTTCTTTATTACTTCCTATTAATTGCAACAATGACCAAAAGTATGTTTGTCAACACCCACAAACTTCTTATATACGAAGTTGTCACTTCCCATAAGATCATTATATAATCTTTTTATTTCTTTTATTCTTTATTTATTTTTCTCAAGATCATAGCAAGAAAGGAAAGCCCTCAACTCAAAACTAATCTTTATTATGTAACTCTCAGACTCGATTACATAGAGGGAACACAAAGCAAAGCTCAAAGCTAGATCATACTAAAACTTTATTCTACTAAACCGAGATATAACCAAAAGGATCGAACTAAGAAAAATGATAAAGGTAAAGATGTGATGGTGATACGATACGGGGGCACCTCCCCAAGCTTGGCAGTTGCCAAGGGGAGTGCCCATACCCGTGTATTTAGGTCTCTTTCTTCGGAGGTGGTGATGATGGAGTTCTTGATGATGAAAGAATCTTATCCTCCGTCTTTCAAGGCATAGGTTCACCATCGTAAAACAATGAATGAGTCTCGGGGATCCTCAAATTTGCAGCTAAACTCATCCTCTTAAATTTGTATTCATACTCATAGTTTTGGTTTTGCAGGTCATAGGTTTGGGCTTGGAGATGCTCGATTTTCTCATGAAGCTTGAAGATGGCCTCATCGATGTTGTTGGTGTCCAGCTTGTGGTCATAGGTAAATTCCGTGATCATGGAGTGATTGCAGTTGAGTCCGCATTCCACCATCCCTTGGCACTTGAAGACTTGCTGCTCCCTTGGTTCGAGCCTTGTCTCCATGCTTCCGGTTCCCTTTGGTCCTTGAACATCGCAGATGTGCAGCACCCCCTCACGCATCTCAATGGTTTGAGGGTATTGCAGCACCTCCACAAGGTAGCGGTTGATGACCTTCTCGAAGAACTTGTCCTTCAGAGCGCTTGGGGACGTCATAGCGATCTAGATTTGTCAGAAAAACAACTTGAAACAAGAACAAAGGATTTTGTCATGGTACGGTGGCCAAAACCTTCAGGAGTTATATAATGAATTTTTATCGACCAAAAGTAGTGTTCCACAAGAAAACGGAGTCCGGAGGGCACACGAGGTGGCCACAAGCCTAGAAGGCACGCCTTGGGGGGTAGGGCGCCCCCCAAAGGCTTGTCGCCTCCTCGTGCACTTTTCAGACTACTTTTTATTTTCCTAATTTTTTAAATATTCCAAAACGGAGTAAAATTGCCATTGGAAAAGTTTTGGAGTCGGTTTACTTACCGTACCACATACCTATTCCTTTTCGGAGTCTGAAACGTTTCGGTAGGTCTCCCTTATGTACTCCTCCTGTCTTATGGTATTGATAATATTGGTCTAAACATTTATGGGATTACCTGAGATATAATTTTTGATTCTTTGCCCATTTACCACCTTCGGGTTAGTGTCTTCAGCGTTGTTGATTTTGATGGCACCAGAACGATAAACTTCCTCGATAATGCAAGGGCCCTCCCATTTAGAGAGAAGCTTTCCTGCAAAAAATCATAAATGAGAATTGTATAGCAAGACATGGTCACCTACATTAAATTCACGATTTTGTCTCCTTTTATCATGCCATATTTTAACTTTCCCTTTAAATAATTTAGCATTCTCATAGGCTTGGGTTCTCCATTCATCAAGAGAGCCAATGTCAAATAATCTCTTCTCACTGGCAAGTTTGAAATCATAGTTGAGCTCTTTGATCACCCAATAAGCTTTATGTTCTAGTTCGAGAGGTAAGTGACATGCTTTTCCATAAACCATTTTATACGGAGACATACCCATAGGGTTTTTATAAGCAATTCTATATGCCCATAATGCATCATCAAGTTTCTTAGACCAACTCTTTCTGGATCTATTAACAATCTTTTGCAAAATCAACTTTATTTCTCGATTACTCAATTCTACTTGACCACTGGACTGAGGATGATGTGGAGATGCAATTCTATGGTTAACATCATACCTAGAAAGCAATTTACGAAAAGCACCATGAATAAAGTGTGAACCACCATCAGTCATTAAATATCTAGGGACTCCAAACCTCGGGAAAATAACTTCTTTAAGCATTTTAATGGAAGTGTTACTAGTTAGAACAGCTTCTACCCACTTAGTAACATAATCAATAGCAACCAAAATATGTGTATACCCATTAGAGGTAGAAAAAGGTCCCATATAATCAAATCCCCAAACATCAATTGATTCAATAACAAGTGAATAATTCATAGGCATTTCCTGACGTCTACTTATATTACCAATTCTTTGACACTCATCACAAGACAAGACAAACTTACGAGCATCCTTGAAAAGAGTAGGCCAATAAAAACCAGATTGTAATACCTTGTGTGCAGTTCTATCTCCAGCATGGTGTCCTCCGTAGGCCTCAGAGTGACACTTTCATAGGATTTGTTCCTGTTCATGCTCAGGTACACAACGTCTAATAACACCATATACTTCTTCTTTGTAAATGTTTGGTTCATCCCAAAAGTAATGTCTTAAATCAAAGAAAAATGTTTTCTTTTTTTGGTATATGAAGCTAGGTGGTATAAATTTAGCAACAATATAATTCGCATAATCAGCATACCATGGAGTACTACGAGAAGCATTTATGATAGCAAATTGTTCATCAGGAAAGCTATCATCAGTAGTTAGTGGGTCATCAAGAATATTTTCTAACCTAGACAAGTTGTCTGCTATGTGGTTCTTAGCCCCCTATCTACCAATAATATGCAAATCAAATTCTTGCAGCAAGAGAACCCATCTAATAAGTGTAGGTTTAGCATCTTTCTTTTCCACAAGGTATTTAATAGTAGCATGATCGGTGTGAACAATTACTTTGGAATCAACAATATAAGATCTAAACTTATCACAAGAAAATACAATTGCTAAAAATTCCTTTTCAGTAGTAGCATAATTTCTTTGAGTACTATCTAGAGTTTTACTAGCATAATGGATAACATTTAATTTCTCATCAACTCTTTGTCCTAGAACAACACCAGTAGCACAATCACTAGCATCACACATAATTTCAAAGGGTAGGTTCCAATTAGGTGGTTGAACAATAGGTGCAGAAATCAAGGCTTTCTCAGGAATTTCAAATGCTTCTACACAATCATCATCAAAAACAAATGGAACATATTTTTGCAAGAGATTAGTGAGAGGCCTAGAAATTTAGAGAAGTCTTTAATAAACCTCCTATAGAAACCAGCATGATCAACGAAACTTCTTATACCTTTGATATCTTTAGGACAAGACATCTTTTCAATAGCATCAACTTTAGCTTTATCAACTTCAATACCTCTTCCATAAATTTTTATGCCCCAAGAAAATACGTTCATTAACCATAAAGTGGCACTTCTCCCAATTCAAGACAAGATTAGTTTCTTCACATCTCTACAAAACTCAATCAAGGTTGCTTAAGAAATCATCAAAAGAAGTTCCATAAACGAAGAAATCATCCATGAGAACATCTACAATTTTTTCACAAAAGTCAGAGAATATAGCAGTCATACATCTTTGAAAAGTAGCAGGTGCATTACATAAACCAAAAGGCTCTATAAGCAAAGGTACCAAAAGGAGAAGTAAAAGTAGTTTTTTCTTTATCCTCTTGCGACATAGGTATTTGAGAAAACCAGAATAACCATCTAGAAAGATAAAGTGTGTATGTTTGGATAGTCTTTCTAGTATTTGATCAATAAAAGGTAGAGGATAATGATCTTTCCTAGTAGCTTTGTTCAACTTCATAAAATCAATAACCATTCTTGGACCCATGACAATTCTTTGCGGAATCAATTCATTTTTATCATTAGGAACAACGGTAATACCTCCCTTCTTTGGGACACAATGAATAGGACTTGCCCGTCTACTATCAGCAACATGATAAATTATACATGCTTCCAGAAGCTTTAGTATTTCATTTCTTACCACTTCTTTCATTTTAGGATTCAACTATCGCCGGTGATCAACAACTGGTTTATCATCGGGTTCCATATTAATTTTGTGCTGCCATAGAGTGGGACTTATGCCCTTACGATCATCCAGGGGTGAGGGAGTCCTGGATTAGGGGGTGTTCGGATAGCCGGACTATACCTTCAGCCGGACTCCTGGACTATGAAGATACAAGATTGAAGACTTCGTCCCGTGTCCGGATGGGACTTTCCTTGGCGTGGAAGGGAAGCTTGGCGATACGGATATTCAAAGATCTCCTACCATTGTAACCGACTTTGTGTAACCCTAACCCTATCCGGTATCTATATAAACCGGAGGGTTGTAGTCCGTAGAGAATCAACTCCATACACAACAATCATACCATAGGCTAGCTTCTAGGGTTTAGCCTCCTTGATCTCATGGTAGATCTACTCTTGTACTACCCATATCATCAATATTAATCAAGCAGGAGTAGGGTTTTACCTCCATCAAGAGGGCCCGAACCTGGGTAAAACAAAGTGTCCCCTGTCTCCTGTTACCATCCGGCCTAGACACACAGTTCGGGACCCCCTACCCGAGATCCACCGGTTTTGACACCGACATTGGTGCTTTCATTGAGAGTTCCTCTGTGTCGTCGCCTTTAGGCCCGATGGCTCCTTCGATCTTCAACAACGATGCGGTCCAGGGTGAGACTTTTCTCCCCGGACAGATCTTCGTCTTCGGCGGCTTCGCACTACGGGCCAATTCGCTTGGCCACCTTGAGCAGATCGGAAGCTACGCCCCTGGCCATCAGGTCAGGTTTGGAAGCCTAAACTACACAGCTGACATCCGTGGAGACTTGATCTTCGACGGATTCGAGCCATAGCCAAGCGTGCCGCACTGTCTCGATGGGCATGATATAGCTCTACCGCCGAACAGCGCCTTGGAGGCCGCACATGCATCGGTTTTGACCATTGATTCGGAACCTACTGCGCCGATCGAGGATCAGCGGTTGGACGCTGCCTCAGGGGCTGCGATCTCAGAGGCGATCGAGCCGAACTCCAGCCCCGCACTCCGCATGGCCCATGACTCCGAGGAGCCGGATTCCTCCCCGAACTCCGAGCCCCCCGCGCCCCTGCCAATCAAATCCGATTGGGCGCCGGTAATAGAGTTCACCGCAGCGGACATCTTTCAGCATTCGCCTTTTGGCGACATCCTGAATTCTCTTAAGTCTCTCTCTTTATCAGGAGAGCCCTGGCCAGACTACGGTCAGCAAGGGTGGGATACGGACGGTGAGGAAATTCAAAACCCACCCACCACCCACTTTGTAGCCATTGTCGACGATTTAACCGACATACTTGACTTCGGCTCCGAAGACATCGACGGCATGGACGACGATATAGGAGATGAATAGGAACCAGCACCTGTAGGGCGCTGGAAAGCCACCTCGTCATACGACATATACATGGTGGATACTCCAAAAGACGGAGATGGCGACGGAGCAGTGGGGGATGACGCCCCCAAGAAACAGCCAAAGCGCCGGCGTCAGCGGCGCCGCTCTAAATCCCGCCAAAGCAAAAATGGTGATTCCGGCACGAGAGATAATTCTACCCCGGATAGCGCCGAAGAACACCCACCTCAGCAAAATTCGGCACAGGAAGATGGAGAAGCCAGCCCTCATGAGAGAGCGGCAGACCAAGAGGTCGAGGATGATAACTATACGCCTCCCTCCGAAGACGAGGCATGCCTCGATGACGACGAATTCGTCATACCATCAGACCCCGCCGAACAAGAGCGTTTTAAACGCAGGCTTTTAGCCACGGCAAGCAGCCTCAAGAAAAAGCAGCAACAGCTTAGAGCTGCCCAAGATTTGCTAGCTAACAGATGGACTGAAGTCCTTGCGGCCGAAGAGTATGAACTCGAACGCCCCTCCAAGAGTTACCCGAAGCGCAGGCCGCTACCCCGATCAGAGGAGGAAGCACCTACATCACCAGCGCATGACATGGCAGACCGGCCACCCCGTGGCCGCGACAGAGAGGCCTCTCAGCCCCCCACCCAAGCCATGCCCCGATGCCGCACAACTAAGGCATGGGAAAATGCGCCCGACCTGCGAGACATACTGGAGGATAAAGCAAGACAAACAAGATCGATCTACGGATCGCGCAGGCACCCTACGGCATGTGACAATGATCTTCACTCCAGGTACAACAAATCCAGCCGGGCCGAACACAACAGACATAGCTCTTCCGAGCTGCGTCGTGATATAGCCCAGTATAGAGGCGCCGCACACCCGCTATGCTTCACGAATGAAGTAATGGATCATAAAATCCTACAGGGCTTCAAACCCCTAAACATCAATCATACGATGGCACCACAGACCCGGCGGTATGGATCGAGGACTATCTCCTTCACATCCACATGGCACACGGCGATGATCTACACGCCATCAAGTACCTCCCGCTCAAACTTAAAGGACCAGCCCGGCATTGGCTTAACAGCCTGCCAGCAGACTCAATCGGTTCTTGGGAAGACCTGGAAACCGCATTCCTCGATAACTTCCAGGGAACTTACGTGCGACCGCCGGATGCCGACGACTTAAGCCACATAATTCAGCAGCCAGAAGAATCAGCCAGACAATTCTGGACACGGTTCCTAACAAAGAAAAACTAGATACTCGACTATCCGGACGCAGAGGCCCTAGCAGCCTTCAAGCATAACATCCGTGACGAGTGGCTTGCCCAGCACCTGCGACAGGAAAAGCCGAAATCCATGGCAGCACTCACGACACTCATGACCCGCTTTTGCGTGGGAGAAGACAGCTGGCTGGCTCGCAGTAACAACTTATCAAAGAACCCTGGTAATTCGGATACCAAGGACAAAAGTGGCAGGACACGTCGGAATAAGCAAAGACGCCGCGTTAACAGCGACAGCAATGAAGACACGGCAGTCAACGCCGGATTCAAAGGCTATAAATCCGGTCAGCGGAAAAAGCCATTCAAAAAGAATACTCAGGGCCCGTCCAGTTTGGACTGAATACTCGATCGCTTGTGCCAGATACATGGCACCCCCGGAAAGTCAGCCAATCACACTAACAGGGATTGTTGGGTGTTCAAGAAGGTAGGCAAATTAAGAGCCGAAAAAAAAGACAAGGGGCTACACAGCGACGACGAGGAGCCCAAGCCGCCGAATAACATTGGACAGAAGGGCTTTCCCCCACAAGTGCGGATGGTGAACATGATATACGCAACCCACATCCCCAAGCAGGAGTGGAAGCGTGCGCTGCGGGACGTATACGCGATGGAGCCAATCACCCCAAAATTCAACCCGTGGTCCTCCTGCCCTATCACTTTTGACCAAAGGGACCATCCCACTAGCATCCGTCATGGCGGCTTCGCCGCATTGGTTCTCGACCCAATCATCGACGCATTTCACCTCACAAGAGTCCTCATGGATGGCGGCAGTAGCCTGAACCTGCTTTATCAGGACACAGTGCGGAAAATGGGCATAGATCCCTCAAGGATCAAACCCACAAGAACGACCTTTAAAGGCGTTATACCAGGTGTAGAAGCCAACCGTACAGGCTCAGTAACACTTGACGTAGTCTTCGGATCCCTGGATAATTTCCGAGGCGAAGAGTTAATCTTCAATATAGTCCCGTTTCGCAGCGGCTATCACGCCCTGCTCGGACGAACCGCATTCACAAAATTCAATGCGGTGCCGCACTATGCATATCTCAAACTCAAGATGCCAGGCCCTCGAGGAGTAATTACGGTCAATGGAAACACCGAACGCTCCCTCCATACGGAGGAGCATACGGCGGCTCTCGCAGCGAAGGTACAAAGTAGCCTTCTTAGGCAATTCTCCAGTCCGGCCATTACAAAGCCAGACACTGCCAAGCGCGCCCGGAGTAACCTATAGAAGGACCGCCTGGCACACTCTGAGCAAGCGTAGCAATGCGGCCCCAACCCCAGCTTTCGCGACATAGCGAAACCAGTACCTCGCGTACATAACTACGCCCTTGAACTACCATGGGCACAGGGGAAGGGGCACAATAGCGGCATGCCCAAAATACGTCTTAAAACATACCAGGGGCTGCCGGATTCTTTTTTTATTTTTTCTTACTTTCAGGACTCCATACTTCTGACGACCTGCTCGGCAATTCGTTTGACCGCACAAACGATGCAAGATCCAGGGAGGCAGACAAGCCATGCCGCATTATGGAACTCCAGGGTGGTCTCTGTTACGAGCGGTATCCTGTTTTAAATAAAATTCCGCGGCCTTTCCCTGGTCAGGACATACTAAATAGTCCAATATCTTTTGCTTACCGCACTATTTGTATCGTTCGGCTTTGATAAACAGCCTCTCTATAAACAATGCTTAGCTTTTTGTCTATTTTTCGCATTATTCTTTTCATATATATGTTCATTAATGACATGTTGCACCCGTACACTGTGGTACGGCAAGTACGCCAGGGGCTTCAGTACCCTTTAAATATGGTGTGAGAAGTCCGTACACTTTCACAAGTGCGGCACCCCGAACCTATAGCACTATATGCACCGGCTCCGAATCATGATTTGGGTCAATAGTTGGGTTTGCCCGGCTCCTATGTTTTGGTGCCTTACGTTCCGCTATATCGGCTAAGGTAGCACTAGGAGAACCACTGCGATTGTGCCCCAGTTGAGCTGGGTTAAGCACCTCAGTGGAGAAAGCTAAAACTGACTGTCATGATGAGGCGAGAGACCGGTCGCTATTCGAGAGGTTTTTCGAGTCCCTAAAGGCTTATGCCGCTTCGAGCGAGGAGCTGGATAACCCCAGCCAAGGCGTGGATAGCGCCCCGAACTCGGTCTTCCGAACTAGGGGCTTGGCCGAAATTTAAAATTATAAAGTTCTATGGCTAAGTGAGAGTGTTCAAGCATTATAGTCCGATTGCCTGGTTCGTTGTGCTGAGCGCCTCCCTCGAAGGACCCAACTATGGGAAAAAGAGTGCTCAGGTTTATCCCCGAACACCCCAGCACTAGTGGCATGGGGGCAGAAGCCGACGACTGGCCATCTCTCAATTTTTTGATAAACGACCACACAGAAAATAACATTTTAAATTCAACAAGCATTGCTTAAGCGCCTATGAACAAGTTTTCAGCGCACAGGATAAAAACGAGCGAGTTTATTCAAAAATTACATCCTTGGTACATTCATCTGCCACAAGACAGGCACCCGCAAGAACATCCTTGTAATAGTTCTCGGGCTTGTGATGCTCCTTCCCCGGCGGCGGCCCGTCCTTCACAACCTTCTCACCGTCTAGCTTACCCCAGTGCACCTTTACACGGGCAAGGGCCCTACGGGCACCTTCGATGCAGATGGAGCGCTTGATGACCTCGAGCCTTGGACAGGCCTCCACCAGCCGCCGCACCAGCCTGAAGTAGCTCCCAGGCAGGGCCTCTCCGGGCCACAGCCGAACTATGAAGCCCTTCATGGCCTGTTCGGCCGCCTTGTGGAGTTCGACCAGCTATTTCAGCTGGTCGCTCAAGGGCACAGCGTGTCCGGCCTCAGCATACTGAGACCAGAACACCTTCTCCGTCGAGCTGCCCTCTTCAGCTCGGTAGAATGCGGCGGCATCGGATACGCTGCGGGGAAGATCTGCGAATGCCCCTGGAGAACTCCGGATTCGGGTAAGTAACAAGCAGTTTACTTTTATATTTTTGCTTTGCATAAAGAATGCCTTACCCGCTGCTATCTTCTTCATATCCTCCAACTCTTGGAGGGCCTTTTGGGCTTCGGCCTTGGCAAACTTGGCAGTCTCAAGGGCCGTCGCGAGCTCGGACGCTTGGGTCTTTGACTCAAGCTCCAAACTCTCATGTTTTTTCATGAGAGCCTGAAGCTCTTGCTGCACCTCGCCGATCTGAGTTCCAAGTTTCTCTCGATCGGTGCGCTCCGCGGCCGTTTTCTTTTCGGCCTCGGACAGCGCCTGCTTGAGGGTCGCCACCTCAGTCTTGGCCCCTACAATAAGCAGTACAATCCTGTTATCTTTTGCAATCACGCCTCTCTATAGGCACCTTTTTATAAGGTATTTCTTACCTTCTTTCTCCTCGAGCTGCCGCTTGGCATGGCCGAGCTCTTGCTCGGAACGCTCGAGCCCCTGCTTCAGGGTACCCACCTCCGCAGTCAGTGCGGCGGTGGCTAGCAGCGAAGCCTACATACGCATATTGACTTTTTATTTTTAGAATCCTGCGAAATTTAATAGATCCTCTATTCGGCTTTTCTTTCCGAACGCCAAACAGAGCATCAGGGGCTACTGTCTATGCGGTAATATTTTTACATATTTTTACTTACCTCGAAGCCTGTTAGGAGGCTAGCGCAAGCTTCACTCAGCCCGCTCTTGGCGGACTGAACCTTCTGGATCACCGTACTCATAATAGTATGGTGCTCCTCGTCGATGGAGGCGCCTTCAAGCACCTCCAGCAGATTGTCCGGCACCTCCAGTTGGACGGGGGCTGCCGGCTCAGAAGGCTGGCTCCTCTTTGAAGGAGTTCGCCTGCCGCGGCCCGGAATCGTTGAAGATTCCGGCACAGTGTCCGGCTTAAAGCCGGACTTGGAGCCCTGGGGGGTCTTGTCCCCTTCACTCCTGGGGTCCGGGAGGTCGCCTTGTGGCTCCTCCAGGACCACCTCCTCCTGCCTCGGAGCTCGTTGCGACACCACTTCGGCGTCATCCGCAGTGCAGGGGGAGACAGCGGGCGGAATGGAGTTCACATCCGATGAATCCAGGGAGCCGCTCGATGACTCGTTGAGTTCGGCCCGGGGCGGACTGCATGATTATATTCGACATTAGGGAAAGTTGTGCAATAGAAGGAATATCATGAGTTACTCTGGTATCTAAACACTTACGATTTCATCGGACGCCTGGCCTTGTCCGGCCACTCCTCTTCGCCCTCGTCAGCGTCGGGGGCGCAGTCCGGCGGAGGGGTTTTCCTCTTCTTGGACCCTTCGCCCCCTCCTCTGGGGCGGCCTTCCTTTTCTTTCCTCCCCCCGCTGGAGGCGGAGAGGTTTCTTCTTCCTCCTCCTCGTTTTCACGGGAAGAGGGCATCTCGGACTCATCAGATGACGAGTCCGACAGCACCACGTTACGGGTACTCTTCCGAGTCCCCGTGGTCTTCTTCTTCTTGGCCTTCTTTTCCGGCACCACATAAGGCGTCGGAGCCAGCAGCTTCACTAGTAGAGCTGGGGCTGGGTCTTCGGGCAGCGGAGCCGGACAGTTAATGGGTTCGGCTACTGCCCGCCAAGCCTGTCAAAGGTAAGGGAGTTTAGGTCCCACATAGAGTCAAACTATGAAAAAGCTTAAACATCCTATAAAAGGTGTAGATGGCATACCTTGCTAGCGTGACGCTGCAAGCTGTATCCGCGGTCCTCGGAAGCGGATGCGGGAGCCTCGGCGCCCTTGAATAGCATCTTCCAGGCATCTTCATACGTTGTGTCGAAGAGCTTGCTGAGGGTTTGATGCTGCGCCGGGTCGAACTCCCACAGATTGAAATCCCGTTGTTGGCACGGGAGGATCCGGCGGACGAGCATAACCTGGATTATATTGACTAGCCGGACTGGCTTGTTCACCAGGGACTGGATGCATGTTTGCAATCCAGCCACCTCTTTCTCGTCACCCCACGACAGGCCCGTCTCTCTCCAGGACACAAGCCGTGTGGGGGGTCCGGATTGGAACTCGGGGGCCGCCGTCCATTCCGGATCGCGTGGCTCGGTGATATAAAGCCACCCGGATTGCCATCCCCTTAGGGTCTCCACGAAAGAGCCCTCGAACCATAGGGCATTGGCCATCTTGCCCGCCATGGCGCCTCCGCACTCCGCCTGGCTGCCGCTCACCACCATGGGCTTGACGTTGAAAGTCTTGAGCCAGAGGCCAAAATGGGGGCGGACGCGGAGAAAGGCCTCGCACACGACGATAAACGCCGGGATGTTGAGGATGAAGTTCAGAGCCAGATCGTGGAAATCCAGGCCGTAGTAGAACATGAGCCCCCAGACAAATGGGTGGAGTGCAAAACCCAGTCCGCGGAGGAAGTGGAGGAGAAATACCACCCTCTCATGGGGCCTTGGGGTGGGGATAAGCTGCCCCTCCTCGGGAAGCCGATGCGCGATGCCCTTGGACAGATACCCGGCCTTCCTTAGCTTCTTGATTTTGCTCTCCGTAACGGTAGAGACCATCCATTTGCCTCCCGCTCTGGACATCGCTGGAGAAGGTTGAGGTGGGAAGTGCGGGCTTGGGCGCTGGAGCTCGGGTGCACGAGAGATGGGTAGGCAAGGGAGGAAGAAGGCATAGGTAAATAGGGTGGATCCTTATCCCCTTATATAGGCGGATGCGGTTATGCGTCCCCACCTGCCTAATAAAACTCGCTTGCCTCCCGAGCGCCGTGATAAATGGTGTGGTTGGGTTACCCACGTCCGTATTAATGAGAATCCCGTAAAAAGGGTACACGATCTCTGCTCCGACAAGATGTGCCAAGGAAATCGCCTCGCAAAACATGCTGAGGTGGAAAAGTAAAAACGATTCGAGTAAAGGACTTGGCTGTAGTGTGATGGCGCACTGCAGAATACGTCAGCAGATTTGATTTGTGTTAATATTATTCTCTCTATGGCAATATGTGGAAACTTATTTTACAGAGCCAGACACTACTCTTGGTGATTACAATCTTCTATGAAAGACTTGGAGGAGGAACCCGCCTTGCAATGCCGAAGACAACTTGCGCGGCGGACTCGTCGTCATTGAAGCCTGGTTCAGGGGCTACTGAGGGAGTCCTGGATTAGGGGGTGTTCGGATAGCCGGACTATACCTTCAGCCGGACTCCTCGACTATGAAGATACAAGATTGAAGACTTCGTCCCATGTCCGGATGGGACTTTCCTTGGCGTGGAAGGCAAGCTTGGCGATGCGGATATTCAAAGATCTCCTACCATTGTAACCGACTTTGTGTAAACCTAACCCTATCCGGTGTCTATATAAACCGGAGGGTTGTAGTCCGTAGAGAATCAACTCCATACACAACAATCATACCATAGGCTAGCTTCTAGGGTTTAGCCTCCTTGATCTCGTGGTAGATCTACTCTTGTACTACCCATATCATCAATATTAATCAAGAAGGAGTAGGGTTTTACCTCCATCGAGAGGGCCCGAACCTGGGTAAAACAAAGTGTCCCCTGTCTCCTATTACCATCCGGCCTAGACGCACAGTTCGGGACCCCCTACCCGAGATCCGCCGGTTTTGACACCGACAAGGGCTATATCCAATAGTTGCATGGTGCTTCTTCAGGGTTTTCAATAATTTCTTGTCTTCATGCTCTAAAAGGTTAGCACTAATAACAACATGATATATCTTTTTTATCATCGAGATAAGCATATTTCAGAGTATCAGGTAATTGTTTAAGATCGAACACAGGATCACTCTTGGATGGTAGAGGATCTCCAAGAGTCTCAACATGCAAATTGTGTTTCAAAATAGGCATATCTTTAAAGAAAATCTCATCTAATTCCTTTCTTTCATTCATGAACATATCATTTTCATGGTTTAGCAAATATTGTTATAAAGGATCAGTAGGAGGCACAACAATAGAAGCAAGACCAATAATTTCATATTTACTATGCAATTATTTATCATGGGGTTGCCTACATAATTTGGAGAAATTTAACTCATGAGACACATCCATAAAACTTATAGTAACAGTTTCTTTCTCACAATCTATTATGAATCAAGATACAAGAAACCAGGATCTTCAAGAGGCCAACATGCAGATCAAGAGGACCAAGGCCAAGCCAGAGGAGTAACAAACCACCAGGAGAAATGTGATGCCCCCGATTTGACCGTGCACTAATCATACACGCAAACATGTACGATCAAAATCAGGGACCCACGGGAAGATGTCACAACACAACTCTACAAATAAAATAAGTCATACAAGCATCATATTACAAGCCAGGGGCCTCGAGGGCTCGAATACAAGAGCTCGATCATAGACGAGTCAGCGGAAGCAATAATATCTGAGTACAGACATAAGTTAAACAAGTTTGCCTTAAGAAGGCTAGCACAAACTGGGATACATATCGAAAGAGGCGCAGGCCTCCTGCCTGGGATCCTCCTAAACTACTCCTGGTTGTCGTCAGCGGGCTGCACGTAGTAGTAGGCGCCTCCCGAGTAGTAGTAGTCATCATCGATAGTGGCGTATGGCTCCTGGACTCCATCGTCTGGTCGCAGCAAACGGGTATAGAAAGGGGGAAAAGGGGGAGCAAAGCAACCATGAGTAATCATCCAAAGTACTCGCAACCAAGGAGCTACACTACATATGTATGCATTGGTATCAAATGGAAAAGGACTATCATATGTGGACTGAACTGCATAATACCGGAATAAGAGGGGGATAGTTAGTCCTATCGAAGACTACGCTTCTGGCCTCCTCCATCTTGCAGCATGTAGAAGAGAGTAGAAGGTAAGTCCACCAAGCAGCATCGCATAGCATATTCCTACCCGACGATCCTCTCCTCGTCGCCCTGTTAGAGAGCGATCACCGGGTTGTATCTGGCACTTGAAAGGGTGTGTTTTATTAAATATCTGGTTCGAGTTGTCATAAGGTCAAGGTACAACTCCAAGTCGTCATGTTACCAAAGATCACGGCTATTCGAATAGATTAACTTCCCTGCAGGGGTGCACCACATTTCCCAACACGCTCGATCCCCTTTGTCCGGACACACTTTTCTGGGTCATGCCTGGCCTCGGAAGATCAACACGTCACAACCCTACATAGTCACAACAGAGAGGTCAGCACGCCGGTCTAAATCCTATGGCGCAGGGGTCTGGGCCCATCGCCCATTGCACACCTGCATGTTGCGTACGCGGCCGGAAGCAGAACTAGCCCCTTCATACAAGAGCAGGCTTACGGTCCAATCCGGCGCGCGCCGCTCAGTCGCTGACATCACGAAGGCTTCGGCTGATACCACGACGTCGAGTGCCCATAACTGTCCATGCGTAGTTGGTTAGTGCGTATATGCCAGTAGCTAGACTCAGATCAAATACCAAGATCTCGTTAAGCATGTTATCTTGAAGTAATCGCGAACCCGACCAGGGCCAAGCCCACCTCTCTCCTAGGTGGTCTCAACCTGCCCTGTCGCTCCGCCTCAAAGTAACAGTTGGGGGCCGTCCGGAACTCAGACCCACGACTACCTGGATGGAGCCACCTGCCCCTTCAGCCCCCACATCAGTATCACTTGCAAGTACTCAATGAGCCGACCCGACTTTAGACACCACCTATATAGTATGCATATATGTATGTATATACCCGTGATCACCTCCCGAGTGATCACGGTCCGATAGTATAGCACGGAAGATAGACAATAATGTAGGGCCACTGATGATAAACTAGCATCCTATACTAAGCATTTAGGATTGCAGGTAAGGTATCAACAGTTGTTGCAACAATGACAGGCTATGCATCAGAATAGGATTAACGGAAAACAGTAACATGCTACACTACTCTAATGCAAGCAGTAGAGAGAAGAGTAGGCGATATCTGGTGATCAGGGGGGGGGCTTGCCTGGTTGCTCTGGCAAGAGAGAGGGGTCGTCTCCGATGTAGTCGAACACACGGACATCGGCAGCGGTCTCGGAATCTACCGGAAAGAAGTAACGGAGGGGGAACACAATAAATAACAGAGCAATCAAATGTAACACAAAGCAAGACGCGTGTCAGGACCCCGATTCCAAGTCACATCGGTCTAGCTGGTAACACCTCATATCACTTTGCGGTCTCACGCACGGTATTCCCACGGGTGTTGCCTTACCATGGCCCAGGACCATTTGCGCCTTTCGCTCACGTATATGATAGTGCCGCTAGCATCCATATGACAGAGAACCCGGGCCGGCATGACTAGTCGTGAACCCAAAGTGGCACTAACTTATGGGGACAAGCATACATGAATCAACATCGAGCATGTCGGTCAGTAGCGTGCGAATCCGGGCTGTAGCACTGGGCCAACAAGACTCCGGGAACCCGGGCTGTAGCAGGCTAGGCAGGACTCCGGATGTCACCGCGTGACATTTCCCCGAAGGGACAAACACCGGAACAAAGTGAAACACATGCCGGCCAGTCAAGTGTTCCGCAGCAGTAGTGCGGGGCTAGCAGGACTCCGGTGAACCGGGCTGTAGCGGACTACTATGGCTCATGGAAGCACAAGACTACATTTCCCCATAAGAGAGGCTACCAAGGATAAACAAGTAGGTTGTCGGATCCCACACATACCAAGCATTTCAATCATACACACAATATGCTCGATATGTGTAAATACAACATGGCATCACAACAAAACTCTACGACTCAAAGTATTTACTCATTAGGCTCCGAGGAGCGAGATATTACAAACATGGGTCTCATGACCCAACATACAGAGCATACAAGCAACAAGGACATGCGGAAGCTTAACTTGTCTGAGTACAGACAACTACAAAATGAAGAAGGCTCAGAAGCCTGACTATCTACAAGACCCTCCCAAGGGTATAAGATCGTAGCTGAGGTATCAAGCTAAATGTCGAAGTCCATGTGTAACTACTTGTGAGACTGAAGTCTCTCTGCAAAACATAAATTAAGCAAACGTGAGTACAAATGTACCCAGCAAGACTTACATCAGAACTAACTACATATGCATCGGTATCAACAAAGGGGGTGGTGGAGTTTAACTGCAGCAAGCCAGCTTTGACTCAGTGGCTAACCTAAACTACGACTGCAAGTAACTCTTTTGAGGTGGCGCACACAAGTCCACAAAATCACCATACCAATACACCACTATGGATCCGCTCCCGTCTCCCTGCGAGAACGCCATCCATAGAACTCACACTTATCTTGCGCATTTTAGAGTATCACTTTCACTTGTCTATGAACTATGCAAGGGGTCCAAGTTTCCATATCCGAGGAATCCGACTATTCGAATAGATAATGATAATCATGTAGGGGTGTACTTCTTCACACACGCTCTCGCCACTTATCGCCCTATACACGTCGTGTACCTCGGAAACCTTCAAGCGGAAGCCGGGAGAGGGTGTCGGCCATGACCTGACTAACCACACAAGTCTCTCGTCCAGGTTAATTGCCTATTCGGGTTCCATCCGTAAGGAGATCCGGCTGGGGTGTCGCTCACGGCCCCAAACGATGTCTGCAGGGTTCCCCAGCCGACCATCCGGGTGCCACTTGGTACACCGTGCCACTGTGCCTAGTCTTTCCCAAGCCTACCTGTACCGGGTGCCACTTGGTAGACTACTAACACTACCTACAAACACCAGAAACTAGTTGCAACTCCTGGACAGAGATTGAGTTGATTAATAAGCCGAGAGGGGCCGAGTTACCGGAACCCAATGTGTGGTAGTAACTGTTCATGGATCACAAACACAGAACTCAGTTCCTGAGGAGGGCTACAATGAGACAACCCACCATGTACTCCTACATGGCCTCTCACCGCTACCTTTACCAAATCATGTTCACACACTTAGCTCTCAATGGTAGGACATGTTCACCACGTTCCAATTCATTCCCGATGAATCAGACCGGACTCAACTCTAAGCAGTAGCAGGCATGACAACAAGCATGAATGAGTAGGAACATCAAGGCTCAAACAATTCCTACTCATGCTAGTGGGTTTCATCTATTTACTGTGGCAATGACAGGTCATGCAGAGGAAAGGGGTTCAGCTACCGCAGCATGTAACAGTTGAATCGTTGTTGTCCTAATGCAGTAAAAGAGAGCAGGAGCGAGAGAGTGGGATTGTGTCGGAATGAACAAGGGGTTTTTTCTTGCTTGGCACCTCTGAGGATATTATAGCTCTTCATCGGTGTCATCGAACTCATCGTTAGAACCATGTCTATCGAGAGGGGACAAATACCAGCAACAGAGAAGGAGAGCACAATCAATGTAATGCACAATTTGATGCATGATCATGACATGTCAATATGCTGTGTTTTGAGCTAATGGAACTAGCAACATGTTAAATGGAGGTGGTTTGAACCCTAGGTTCAAATTCAAACTCCATATGTGAGGATTTAAATGCCATTTATATGATTTGGCCCAAACAGCAGCCATAAGTTGTTCTAACATGCATGAAAATGGTACATATGGATAGATTGGATTTTTATGATCATTTTTCATATATAATTTATTTCATTCTAAGCTACGGTTGATTTTATATGATTTTTAGAAGTTTAAAATATTTTCTGGAATTTCCTGGATTAAATTAAACCTAGAAAATAGCTTATTGCGTCAGCACTGCGTCATTACGACGTCAGCAGGTCAACAAGGCCGGTCCAGGTCAAACCTGACCAGTGGGGCTCACTGGTCACTGACTAACTAACTAACCTAAGTTAATTAGAGCATGGGCCCGCATGTCAGTGTCTAATCTACTTAACTAAGTTAATTAGTACTAAATAATCTAACACTAATTAAAACGGGGCCTGACCCACACGTCAGTCAGCCAGGGGAGGTCAAACCCCTGGTCAGCAGGTTCAAACCTACCAGACTTGGTCCACGGCTCGACGCCGGCGACGACAGACGCGGCGAAGGGCATCAGGTTTTGCCGTCCGGTGACCAAACAAGCGGCGGCGAGGCTCTCTGCGTAGCTGGCGCTCTTCTGCATCCAATGGGACCGAAGTAAGCGGCTAGGGTGGCCGGAAATGGCGGCGGCAACCTCAACAGCGGCGGCCGGAGCTCGGGCGCCGACCGACTCGACGCTACGGTGCACTAGGGGAGGAACTGATGGGTGCTACGTGCTCCTGGGGAAGTACTGAACACGGGGACACGCTCAGGCGCGAGCTATGGCATCAGTAGCCGCGGTGGCGCCATGGCTGGCGGCAGTGAGGTCTCGGGCTTGACGAAAGCGACAGCCAGAGGGGCAAACGAGCACGGGGAGATAGGGGTTCGGTGTAGTGGCTCACGGCGGTTGTAGGGGGCGTCGAAGTGGGCTCAGGGAAGCACGGACGGTGTCGTGGCATTGCCGGCGATCTCGGCGGCCGGAGGGAGAAGAAGGCGATGCAGGCGGTGTTGTAGGGGCTCCCACGGTCGCGTTCTTTAGCATGCGGCTCCACGGCGTCGAGGCGGATCTAGGGAACCGAACGGCGAGGCGAGGCGTGCGCGGTGGCTGCGCTGGAGCTCGTCGGCGTGCTGCGAGGCGCTTGGTGGTTGCACGCATGAGGAACAGAGAAGGGGGAGGCGACCAGAGAGAGGGGAAAATGGAAGAGGGGAAGTTGGGCGTCTCCGTGGCACGTCTGGAGGGGTCGGGGTTGCGCGGCAGAAGGAGGAGGTGGCAAGGTGTCGTCGGCGCGCACGCCACGCACCTGTCTGTCCTCCTGGCAGGAGGAAGAAGACCACTCAGCCCCTGGTGGGCTGGGCCTCTTCTGCCAGGTAAGGCCCAGGTGAGGTTTCTGTCTTTTCTTAGTTTCTGTTTTCTATTTTCATTTCTGTTGTTTTTGGTTTAGTAAAAATACTAAATCACTTGGTAAAATCCTAGAAATAATTTTAGGCACCTTTGAAATATTTCCCAACAGCCGTCAAGTACTTTCATGATTATTTGGACAATTAAAAATATTTATAAGATTTAATGTTCAAATTCAAATACTTATGGATTAATTCAACAATCCAAAGTGTCCTAGAAAAATGTGCACCATTTTTGGCAGAGGTTCTAGACCAATGCAAAGAATGTGAACATTTTTGGGAAGGCATTTGTCACACCCTAGCTAGTCATGCATTAGAGTGTTGCATCATGTTTATTCTTTCATCAGAAACCTGAAATGGGGATGACAGAACCCCCAGCCCCCTCTGAAACCAACTAGGGTTTACTAAAAACTTTTTCAATGAACCTGAAATGCCCTTCTAAAATGCCCATCATTTTTGTCCTGGTTCAGAACCCCTGACAAAAGTGATGCACATTTTCCTAGGTCATCCTAGGGTCTTTGATTTAAATCATAGATATTTGAATTTGGGCATTTAAAATTATATAAAATATTCAGATGCCCAAATATCTCCAAACTAAAATGTTTCATGTTGGAAATAATCCAACTATGGACCAGGAGTAGTTTGGTGATTTTAGGAGTTGCCTAAGTATTTTTAATAAATCAACAAAGTTGCAGAAGTATTTAAAAAAACAGAAAACAGGAAAAAAAAAGAAAAACTTACCTGGCGCCCAGCACCCGGCCCACCTGCCGGCCCAGCCCAGCGCCGCTCCAGCGAGCTGCTTGCCGGCCAGGCAGGCAGGCAGGTGCCCGACGGCGACCGCAGCGCGCGCCACGCACCTGCTCGCCGCCTCGCCGCTCCCCTCGCCCGGTGACGTCGTGGATCGCTCCCCCTCTCTTCCCCGAACCCCCCAGACACCCCCTCTCCTCTCCAGCTCCTCCCCCTCGCGCCCC